>NW_017275207.1:5864917-6003090 GCF_001594065.2 Cyphomyrmex costatus
AACGCACGCGGAATCATTTCCGCGTCGCGAAATCTGATCTCGCACCGAAATTGCACTGATCACCAATACCGATCCAATCGTCGCAATTAAGAATAATGTAACAGGTCCGAGAAAAGGGCATCGTGCTTACCGGCACACATTCAAGAACGAAGAACAAGGAACACGTCGTCGCATCCGCGTAGGAAATTATATTCTTATATGTATCTTATCATCGTCTCTTCGCTCTTCGCCCGCGTGTGAATCGAATGTGCGGCCAGAGAACACTGCCCTCCTAAGGAATGAGAATGTTATATAATTATATATGAATATATATATACATATATATATATTTTAATACGAAATGTTTTCTCTTGTGAAGTTAAACTAATAAAGATCAACGAATATATATATACATAAGTAACGATCAAGTTTGTCTTAGTTTTTTTTTTAATCGTCTTTAGTGACCTCGTTTCTCCGCTGACAGTTCGCGCAATGGACGCGCTCGATTTTTGTAGGTCAATGGTAAGTAAGGACGTGTGTGGGTGTGGAAGGAAAACTTGTTTCTAGAATCCACCGTCTGAGCGCAATTAAGATAAAACGGTATTAAGTATGTCTCATATTTAGTAGTTAATTATGTGTGATAATTGAACTCCTTAATTATTGTAACAGTTACAGGTTACAACAAATCTGGAGTAAGTATCACTTTGAGAAATTAGGAGATAATCTATCTTTTATTTGTTACGGTTCTTTTGAAATTAACTATTAAAAGAGACACAAATATAGAGATAAGTTAAAATGACTTAAGGTGACTCCTCACACATGTCGAGTAAACAAAATAACATAATATTTGTTATAACGTAAATATTTTCGCGAACGTTAAGCGAATATTTGTTTCTCTAAATTTAGCACCACGGGAACACGAAGCAACGTGATCCCGTAATTAACGAGAGCAGCGATAACGTGCAATAATTAAGATGCAAATGACAGTCGTAAAGATCACCGAGGATCGGCTGTGTCCTAATATTAGAAACGACATGTCGCGACCTCAGTTCTTCCACTACCTACACAGCCGCGCCGATTTCATTACACAACGTGTCATGAACGCGTAGGTGTGAGGACTCGTTAGCGAGGGGGGCTACTGCACGTGCGTGCCGCCCTCCGCGATTAACGAACGGGAGACCCGCAGCGTGCGCGCGTCTCGCGTTGCACTCTCGAGGTCCAAGCAATTGACAAATCGCTTCCCTCTTGCTATCATCAAGGTACGTTATTGCACTTGAACCGCATTAGCGAACTAAATTTTCTCGCACGGCAATGAAATTGGCCGTCATTATCCGAAGGGGAAAAACCGCGAGTGTAACTCCACCGACGAGTCTTGAAATGCACAATCGAGATATATCAGTTGCGCGTTGATAAAATATCGGTTGTGCTTTTTTCGACGTAGTCGTGTGTGTGTTTTTATATATAACGAGTTGCAGTAATTACCAGTTCTGTAACACCTAAAAAAAGTAGTAATTATTAATGCTATATTAATTATAGTAATAGTAAATTTAATTGCACGCATACGCATATTAAAACCATTGTATACCATTGACTTAAACAGAGTATAAAAATAAAATGCAAATATTTCGAATTACAAAATACGTACTTTACTTCACAACAGAACGTATTGTAGATTTCATGATTTAACCTATTTTTTTTTTAAATATTTATATTAAATATCTTTACGTCAGTTTGTAAACGACGGCTTTAATAAGCACTGAATGCATCCGAATTCACTATAATATATAATTAATATTGCATATATATTACATAATATGTTACATATTATATAAATTATATATATATATTTTATAATACTTATATAGATTGTATACCCTGAAAATTAAATTGTATTTCCTTGTTTACAAGTGGTCACCATATCGTATACTTACAAAAATAATAGATTAAATCCGACCGCTACATGTTGCCGGTAACAGCAGGAAACATTTCGATTTTTATCATAAATGTTTCGTATTGTTTAGTTATACCCAAAGACATAAAGAATGGACTGCGTGATCCCATATCTAAGTAGTATCAAAATGTGTCGACGAAAATGAGAGAGAGGGTCCGTGGAAGACGGTCATCTCTATCTTTTTCCATTCCATGGTGTAACGGAAGAGAGAATGAGAGGGAGATGGCCGTCTTCCACGGTCCCTCTCTCTTATTTTCATTGACCATTTTGATACACGGATCGCGCAGTCCATTCTCTATGTCTTTGGTTATACCTAATCATACCTTCTTGATAACAATTATCTAATCTACTTCATGAAACATTACAACTTATCATAAATGAATAACTTTTAGAGAGAAAATATCAAGCAGACTATATACATTCATAGAAGATCGTTAGTAATAAAAAAAAAGGAAGAATTAATAGTAATTTTGTTGAAATAATTAAACTCAATATATTATACAGTACAATACCAAAACCAATACAATTATTAATACTACGTAAATATAGAGGATATTAAGGCTAATACTATATATTACAGTCTCGAACATTATATTGTACACCCATTTATTATACCGTTCCGATCTTTTTATTTTATTTTCTTAGTCGGAATACGCTGTTATTGCAGATATCTTAATACGTCATCCCATTGCGCATTGGAGACCTTACGTATCAATTATACGATGTGACGTCATACTCATTACCGTTCATGAAAGGGCATTCACACAACGACATCTAACAAATTAGAGAGCCGCGTTACACAATAACGCGTTCGTTACATGCTGACTCCACGCATGCTGGACTGCATTTATCCCGAAGGAAATGTTCATCTCTGTGACGATTCGTTGCGCCGACTCGCATACCATAGCGAGCAGACAGTAATCTGACGTTAACGACTAGATCGGAATAATAAAGCGATGGCGGTCACGTTACATCGCACGTGTAACGTGACCGGTTAGACGAGCAGCATTTTCGGAATCGGGCAGAAACGTGAGCCGATTTCGCTCATATTCGGAGACGTAAGGCTAGCGACGCTAGTGGAGAATTTAGAATTCTGCCTTAAAAGAACCTGCCGTTCCCTTAATGGAGAATTTTAAGTTCCCTTAGAAGGAAAACTTGCTAATAGGTTTAAACGAGACGAAAGGCAGAAAAAAGGAAAAAGAGAACTCTTGCTGTGGTAGTGACGCTCTAAGTAGAACAAGTTTCACGCTGGAGAGAGATATAGAATATCTCATACTATTTAATAAGACAATAAATTAAAATTACGTTTTATATACATAATATTATATATTATGTCATTATATTACTTCAAAAATGACACGAACTAGAAAAACGTAATTTTTCAAATTATTATCATGAATGTGAGTTTAGTAAAATATGACCTCATTAATCATTGAAAGTTACATTAATAATTTTCTGTCAAGTCAACAAATAATGTTCCCTTTTCTCAGAAACTTAGTTTTTTTAATTGAGTCACTTTTGAAGTAAGGGAGCTAAGAGAGATACACAATAAAAATATGTCATTCATACAGCTAACAATTATAAAATTAAAAAGAAAATCGCGATGATTTGGGACCGTTATTCGGGGCCCCGAGTAAATCCGCCACTGCAATGAATTAATATATTCTCGTATATCCTCGCGGCGCGCGGTGGTGGAACGTGACGCGAGTAAACAACGAAGATGTAAATTCAGAGAGACAAAGAGAAGCGATATGGCACAGAAATAGTCTAATAAATTAATCTCAAGCGGCTTAAATGTACGTTCGCTCGACGTCGCTCGACGTCGCTCGTTGGCGACTTGCTCGCTCGGCCGATCCGAAGTATTAATTAAAGGGGCGAACGAAGACGAAGGAGGCATAACGTATTGGATATTCTGATTTTAATTTATGGCCCACATCGATCAATGGGCTAACTCGTAGAAAATAATTATTTATTCACGATGACAAATCCACTTGTTCCGGGAATAAATCATTCTCGCGACGTTAATCGACGTGTGGTCCACGGGAGTGGCGTGTTGCGTGTGTGTCGCAGCACCACCCATGACCGTCAATTAAAACTGAAATTGCGCGATTGTTCCTTTTAATTTCCTGCCTCCAGCTGACGAGTGCCGTTCAACTGGTACGTACAGCGAGCTCCAATTACAAATCCAGCTATTAACGAGCGAATCATAGGAACGAAACACGTATACCTACGATACGCGAGTAACAAAGGTAACTCGAGTCCGTGTATGACGTCCATTGGATGCCTTACATATTTCTGAGCTTGTACAAGGTGTCGGTTGCTAATCCGGAGGCACTTATAGCCACGCTAGAATTCCTGTCATTCCCAGAGCCAAGTGTCATTCGTGAATCACATCGCTGTGACAAAGTAAACCTTAGGTTCGTTTGCCTAAAATTAAAAAAAAATGTTTGCGCTAACTAAGAGACAAATATATAGGTATTCGAGCATTGAAAAGAGAGAACACGAAGATGCTGAATGCAAAACGTGCAAGGCACGCTAACAGAACCTCTTGGTTCATCCAGTCTCGTTCCGAGAATTTCGAATGTTGATTCTGAAATAGAGGCATTGCGTAAGAGACTCGAGAATCTAAATGTAATTGTGTCACTTCATGACGTCATTCTTATCATTCTTCGGAAGAAAAGGATTTTTATCGCGAGCTTCGATTTTATTCCAAATACACGCGCCCGCGTGATTATGAATCGGTCTCGTGTTTGTCATTTACGAAAGTCGATCAATGTTGATTGATCGACAAGGTAGGATTTATCGGAACGACGTTTCCACGCACGCAGGTCTGGCAATCAGATGACCGCACGACGAGAGTCGGCAGCGAGCGCGCCGTTCCGATTTGACGGCCCCCCTTCATGAGCGTCGGACATGTAAGAAGTTCGGACGTCGAGAGGCTATAGGGGACGGCGAGCTATGGGAGGACGACCGCCAAGGGTGACCGCTACATCGGCAAAGAGTACGAAGCGGCCGCGCGAGGAGAACGAGGGGAGCAGAGCTGGCGAACGTCGAAGGTGGGACTTTGACCGGCCATTGGCCCCGGCGAGTCAAGCCGCTGGCAGAACGAACGAGTCCTCGAAAGAAAGGGTTCCTGTCCTCGCCCGTCCACGTCGACGCTCAAAGTCTACGTTGTGTGCCGCGCGTACGGCAAGCAAGCGCCACAGTTGGTCTCCATCGCATCGTCCAGCTTGGCTGGCGATGGCTCGCTTGCCGTACACGGCACCCGATTCCGAATCCGTCCAGGGGCGGAGCTGCACGGGGAGAAACCAGATAGGCTTAGGTTTAGAATGCATATGGTTGTGCGTCGAGTTCCTACGAAGCCTCGTGTTCGCGATGCTAGAAATCGCTTCGAGATCTCAGACGGAGGACAAATTGACCAATCGTATTGTCGAATTGTGATGTATTAATTCGCGAATTAATACCATAAATGATAGAAGTTGCTCCAAGATCTCAGATGAGGAAAATCTGAGCTCTTGGAGCGATTTCCATCATCGTGAATATAAGGCTTGACATCAAAAGATGTACTTGGACGTCAGAAAATGGATCCTTCTACGGCGATAGGATTACATTAAAAAAACGCTAGCCACGTATGATGCGGCGAAATGCTATTGTTTTCTACGTAAAGGGTCAAGAGACTTCATAACAGTTAACATGTCCGTACAAATTATCGTAAATTGAAAGCACTTGACGAGAAAGTGTGCTTAACGAGTTTGTTTAGCGACTTGTTTAGCGATAGTTACGCTAAATGTGTCTCTACATGCCACAGAAAAAATGTTTGGTAATCCGTTATGATAACTTTTAATAAGTAAAAATCATATAAAAAGGAGGATCGCTATATAAAAAAATTTTAACAATTCAATTATATTAATTGTAGCCGATAACTCAATTTTCAAAAGATTTCACAAGATAAATTTGAAAACATTTGTCAATTTTGTATTGGAAACCGGAATAATTTTTCTTGTCCAGTTTCAAGGAATCATCAACCTCATATTTTATGTATACTGACTGTCATATTGTAAAATGTGAATCCGTTCCTGTCGACACTCACCTGTAATTTGTGAGCGATTCGCTGTCTTGCGAGAACTCATTATAGGCCGAATGAATATTAACGGCGCTATATTTTGCGTCTAGCGTGTTTATGGAGCCTTTTAGAATAACTATTATGTATAAGATGTGCTTTTAATTGTACTAATAGATAGAATAATTCATACAAGAAGAGAGAGCAATCATCCATAATAACTCAATTATATGCGTTGTTTAAATAAAAAAATGAATCTTTATTGAAAGATAACAGATTTTTTCACAAAAATAATTATAAAATGTCCGCTTATGATATATATATATATACACTGAATGATACGTTTATAAATTAATTAAGTTAAATGTTATATATATAAATGTGTGGTACAGTATTTTGCTACCCTATATTTCACGAATGAGATTCCATAAGTCATAATTGTTTGACAAAACGCGTCCTTTCGTTAAAAAAGTTACATTTTTCATATTATTTTTGCGGTGCTATATGTACTATAGAATTTAAAATTTATGATTCAGAAATTATTAAAGCAGGTTTTACATATTTATGAGATATTAACTCTCTTGAGGCATCACAATATAATCTCATAAATATTTAAGAATATTTCACTATCAAATTAATAAATAATAAAAATACATATTTTTAAATAAATATTAATAAATAATACAACATATGTATTCCTTAATTTTCGATCAATTAAATAAATATACTTATCATTTAATAAAAGTTTGATATTTCGCTTTCATCTTTGTGCATCTCCATATCGTTTTCAATTTCAGAAACAGTTCGCCTTGAAAAATCATTATACCTTACGAACACTTTTCCTATTGAAACTTATTGTTTCAATTATCCGTAGCTATACTTAAGGGTTCTTTCGCGATGACGGATTCACACCAATTGGGTCATAGGTCGATGTATCATCCACACTCTCCGCAAGAGGATTGTCGTTAAAATCATAAACCAATACTGCAGATTATAAACTCATTATTTCTTCGACTCTCTCGCAGTTATATCTGTGTCTTCTCGCGTCAACTGTGCACGCTATCTGCTCTTATCTGAACGAATGGAAACGTCTTAACAATAATAACACTGCCTCTCTCGATACCAACTTTTGTGGAACGTCTAGGTTGCTGCGTAATCATCGTTCCTGATAACGAGAAATTGAGCTTTCGAGTTTTCAGTATGTTCTCGATCGGTACTGTATGTAGAGTGACGCGTTTTGCGATCGAATACGAAGTTTCGCGAATATCTCAACGGTCGCTGATTTACATGCTCGTATATCAACGGCGCGACGTGAACGCGAATTCTTGACTTCGCAAGTTATTGTGCTCGGGCGACACAAACAGGAACGTTAACTTTTCGTTTCTGGAAAATCGATCGGCATGGCAACCGGCACCGTGCTCGCTGCTTTCTCGGTCCTCAAGGATCACGTCAAATTCAAAGTTAATCAAAATTCGGTAGCCATTGACAATATCGGTAAGATATCTTCATTCTAACACTATGTGTTCTCTATGTTATAATTATCTCTGACATTTTACGCAATCGAATTGTACAAGTAAAAGAACTTACTTTTATCACTAATTATCATACAAATTTAATTATTGATTGGTTATCGCTTTTACATAACGTCTACTTAAAAATGTTATACACTTGATACACATATGTCGTATTAGTTAAAAATAAGTAAAAATAAAAAAATATGTGTTTTAGATATAAGTATATTTATAATAAGTTCATTATTATTTATATTTAATATACAAATATTTAAATATACAATATTAAATATATATTAAATACAAACAAAAAGAAAACAAAGTATGCTTAGTTTTCAGATTACATTACAGGGCTACGTTTTTGTTGCTTCTCGTTGCGTCTATTCTGGTCACCTCTAGACAATTTATCGGGGAACATATAAGGTATATGTGTAATAATCGTACAACTTTTGATTATATTAAATTGTTTATAATTAAGTTGGATTTAAGCAGTTTAATATCATTTCCTAAGATAAATTCTCGTGTTATTTTTAAAAGGTGTATCGCTGATAATGGTGTTGCATCACATGTCATCGAAACATTTTGTTTTTTCATGTCCACATACACCGTGGTAAGTCTAAAATTTTGTTGAAAATAATTAATGTTAAAGAAAATAGATATATATATATATATATAAAGATTGATGAACCGTGCAGATTTTTTGTACTAATAAATATTAAATATAGATTAAAAAGTGACTCTTAAATGCTTTTTTAATACTACATACCCGCCTTTTTTTCCATACTTTCTTCATAATAATTTTTTTATTTAAATAAAGATACATATAATTGCACCATTATATTACTTAATATCTATACGTTTTAATTGAAAAAACAGCTTTGTGCAATATCTTAATTTTTACGAAAGTTGTATGTAATCAAATTGGGTGTGGTTCCAGCAAAAAATGACCGTCAGTTATATGTCGAATTGACGTCGAAATCGTCTTATCGATGTCGGCTCAACATCATTTCAGTGAATCATTTTTTAGCAGGGCATGTCATACATCGGTGTGTTTGTTCCTATAAAATGGGGTATTTAAGCCAGTTAATAAACGAATAAAAATCATATTACAAAGTCACAGACAAGGTTTCGATTTTTATTGCAGTCATTTTCAGTGCGTTAAATACTCGTCAAATAATAAAACTAAAATAAATATTACAATGATATCGAAGTCAATTTTAAAGTAATCATAAGCATATACTATATCAATGAATTCAATCCAAATGTTGTCTTACAATTAGAGTCAACAAATAATAGTACAATGCATGTATAATATATAAATAATGTCCTGATCATTATATAATTTGTTATTAAAAAATAAAACGAGCAATAAATATATGTATATAATAATATCTATTTTTAATTTTATCATTTGATAAGAACTTTTTTTTAATTTTTAAATCTGTATTTAATATAAATATATTTTTAGCATGAAAAAAACCTGTTCAGCCTTTATTCATTTTCTTTGACTTTCAGTTTTATAAATCTATAAATCTCTTTTTAATTTTTAAATGATGTGTAACTTTACCAATTCTACATCATTTCAATATATAGTGATATTTTTTATTATTGATGAAGTGAGTTCATCGACTACGCGTATTGCTAATTTACGCACAATTAAAGTAAGTTTTCTCTTCCGTTTACGAGAGTTGGAAACCTAATTAAAGTATAATTGAATGCTTTCCATTTAGTAAGTAACACAAGTCGACACAAACGTCGTTTTATCTTTCTGGGCATTCGAACAATAAAACCAAAACGATACTTGTGTCGACTTATGTCAGCAAATGGAAAGTACCCATTATTTCTCGCAGACACATCCCTATTATTAACTGATTTTCAACTGTTCAGGTGAAGCATATGAATATTACCGCGGTACAACAGGGCGAATTACCGCATCCTGGCGTTGGACCAGCTGCCAAAGACGACCCCGTCGTACATCACGCTTATTATCAATGGGTACCCTTCATCCTGTTCTTCCAGGCACTACTCTTTTACTTGCCGCACTACCTATGGCGAAAAACGGAAGGTCGTTACCAATTCATATCTCGCGTACTCGTCCACGTATCGCGCGACGTTTACGACCGCGTTTATCTCAAGCAGTGAGCTAATCATCATTAATCTTTCCTCACTGTCATGATCTAGTCGTATATAACAATTACATACCGTGTCCCACTTACAATGTAACATTACGCTATTCGTAAAATTACTTTTATGTAATGTCAGTGAATAATTAGGTATACATTATGTTCGTAATCCACAGAATAAAAACGCTCGGATATTTTGTATTATTTAAATATTCAAACTGACTGAGCCAAACGTTTTAAATTCAGAGTTAATCTCGACCTAAAAAAAATCTCACTCTTTTATTATCATTTACATTCAGAAATGAAAACATCGCGAGACTTATAAGCAGCATTGTGAAAACTGTGCATGAATTTTCATAATTTTTATAATTGTTTAATTATAGGTGGCCGCCTAAGTATGCTGGTATCAGGATTACACATGGCATCTTTGTCTTTAAACGAAACGGAGATCAAGGTAAACGATAGCATAAAGGTACCGTCGAAAAAAGAACGCGATGACAAGATACAACAGATTCGCATCGGCTTCATAAATCGCCTGCACTTGAATCGTCCGTGGGCATACAGTCTGACTATTTGCGAGATTCTGAATTTCATAAACGTGATCTTGCAAATTTACTTGACCGACTGGTTCCTCGGAGGAGCTTTCCTGGGTCTTGGACAGGCGGTCTCCGAGCCACCGTCTAAGGATAAAATGAATCCACTTGATATAGTATTCCCAAAGGTGAATTTAGTATGGTGAATTTATTATGTTTGTATTCTATACAATATTATTATTAAAGTCGATTGTCGTTGTTTTTAACAATATTTGACATGATGTATTATGTCATGATATACACATAATTGTTACACAGTATATCATATATATTTATTATTATAGTTAAAATTGCTAATATCGAGTTGTTATTAAACGGTAACTTCATTGAGTTAATATTCGTCTTATAATTGATCTTTTATAATGCAATCTTTCTACGTTTTGAGATCCGACTTTTTTTAAATTTTTATTAATCAAGTACTTCATCGTTCATCGAGAAATTAATGAAATCTTTCTCTTTTTTCCATCCTTTCAAAATTTCTTCAATTGTTAATTTTTATTTGTATTTACAGTTTTATCAATTTTAATTTTAACTACTAATTACAAATTAAACTTGAATCATATTGTCAGTATCTTCTATCTAATTAACGCATTTATGAATATATAATTATATGTTCTTTCTTAGGTAACCAAATGCATTTTTCATAAGTACGGTCCTAGTGGAACCATACAAAAGCACGACGCGCTGTGTGTAATGGCACTAAACATCGTTAACGAAAAGATCTATACTGTCCTTTGGTTCTGGTTCGTCGTGCTGGCAATACTAACCGGTTTGGGATTGGTTTGGAGAATACTGACTATGGTCCTTCACGCAAGGTTGTTAAATTTGGTCTCTACATATTTTTCTACAACATTTGCGTTTCGTGGCTTTATAAATTCTCGTCGTGTTACTCGCTCACTGGTTTCTTTACTGGGAATTCTCGTTTGACGAATTTATAAGTATCATACATCATACGCGTAATTTGCAAATGTAATTTCTATGCAAAAATAATTTCATGACGGTTTTCTCAGGACATCCAAACATCAATTAACAATAACATAACATTTATTTTATAATTTCACACTACGCTGTGAATTTAACGTAAAATTCATAATATTATTTCGTAAAATGTATGTTAATATATAATATTATTATATTTCATCATAATACAGTAGTATTTACAAAGTTCAACGGATATACGTCAGGGAGATCTAAGAAAATGCCCATTTAAAAATATATAAATGACGAAATGTACAAAAATATATATAGGAATTAGCAGTGACGTTAATGTATCGCGATAAGGATTCTTTAATATAAAAATGATGACGAATCACGACTGAGATGCGGCGGGTAAGCGACGTTCATTGCGGTTTCTTTCACTTACAGAAGTACGTCATTCAATCAGTTCGTGTTTTCCATGGCATGTCCTGGAAAGTACAATCCATGGAACGTACTCAAGGTCACTCACGAGTATTACTTCGGCGACTGGCTGTTTCTCTATTACATAGCGAA
Source organism: Cyphomyrmex costatus (assembly GCF_001594065.2). NCBI lineage: Eukaryota > Metazoa > Arthropoda > Insecta > Hymenoptera > Formicidae > Cyphomyrmex > Cyphomyrmex costatus. Next base: position 5,876,626 of record NW_017275207.1, read on the forward strand.
AAATCTGGACAACTATGTATTCAAGGAACTTCTTCAGAGTTTGGCGGAGGATCTGGAGAATAAACGTCACGCGCGTTATAAAATTTTACCGCTGGAGGTGGAGCAGGAATTACTGAACAAGCAATGGGGAGACGATATGAAATCTCCCATAAACGAGGACGAAAAAATAAAATAGCCTCTAAGTGATTATCTCTAAACAGATGATTTCAAGAGAAAAATATTAATGACAGAGAGATAAATGGATAATTGTTTAAATCCATACTGTCTTGATTTTGACGAAAAAAAAATTTCAAACCGTAACACACATAAGTTTTAATACTTTATTAATTATATAACTTATATAAAGAATTACTACGAGAACATCGACGTGATGCCAACGATACAGTTTAATAGATAAATATTGGATAAATCTGCTGCAATTGCGTGTGATTCGTAATAATGCGACGATTCGTTGCATTGTTAAAGTTTGCGCTGTACGAGATCGCTATCTCGCGTGCAAAAATGCGGCCTATTCGAAGCGGACAGCAAGAAGTAATATATTGTGCACCTATATGGACAACAATTGCGTGCGTTCACACGCGTATTATAACACTGCCAAATTGCCTATTTACGTATAAACGTATAATACTTTAGCTGCGATTTACTACGATTGTAGAATAATCTGTCTCGCGTGCTTCGTGTCGCATAGTCACATTCGTAGCCACGTACGTATGACATAACTGCTCTCAGTCGATCGTCTTTTTAACTACCTCGTACGGAGGATTCATGTGTGTACGTTACGTGCGATCGTATGTCGAACATATGCGCTTTGCGAGCGGTATACGTGTAAATACCTCCGTACGTTGCACTCGATAAATGGGTCCGGCGATAATTCGAATCGTTAAGTCGTTAAGGCTTTGATTGGAATTATGCCGTGGCCTAGTATCGAACAATCGCGCGTTCGATACATTTAGGTTTTACAGCTCGACAGAATCATTTACTCGCGTATCTCTTATCGGTCGTTCGAAAAATATCGACTCGATAAAAGATCTGCGTTTATTTCGTATTCATCACACTTTCCATCTAAGAATAGCTTCGCTTTAACTTCACGTGAGAAATCATTTTTTTTTTTATGTTTTGTTAAATTTTTGTATTCAAACATTGCAAAATCAGCACAAAATATTTATACTCTAGTAAACATAAAAAATCAGTAAGTGTAAAATGTAAGGAAATATAATGTTAAAAAGTATTTATATTTCTCTTATTGTTAGAAGTTTCATTTATGCCTCTATTTTACTCTCCTTTTACATTCGACTTGTTCCTACTTTTAATTTTCGCCAGAATATTAAATATTTCTCCAATATTGTGCGCTACAGTTGAAACACAGCGCTTATAATAAAATGCATCGATTTCTACAAGTTTTCTATATCGATAAATATTTATAATGTGAACCGGATGTTCACTATTTATAATCATTCCAATAAAATTCGTACATGCTGTGAGTGGGTCACGCGAAATCCTTCATCCAGAAGGTTTTCAACGAGACGTTTAGAGCTCTCTTTACAGCGCGCAGGCTTTTGTCTTCATGCGGATGCATACCGAGAAACCCGAGAGTCCGGGTCGGCGAGCTGGAATCGTCACGGCCGGAACTCCGACCATTATATTCTCTCGGTCGGGAAATGAGAGTCGACGAGATAAAGAGAGACGTTGCCGGGAAGGCAACTTTGTGCCTGCCTGTCGGCGCACTTGGACTTCAAACCGCCGTTTATTTTCTTTGTTCTGTGTCATTCTTGCTTTCGAACCCGGATGGATCAAATCAGCGCAGTCGCGATCGATCGACTTATTATCCGTATAGTGGATGTTTCAGAAACGGGTACCACTATAACGGGGCTTGTATCGCGACTGAGCGTATAGAACCCGTAATTCTGCGATGATTGCAAATGAGCATGGAGAGATAGTCAAAATTGAATCTGCCACAGTAATGATCATGTAACGGCACTTCTTTTACTTTGAATTATCGTATCCGTAGAGAAAATTGTAGGAAGACTCAGATAACATTTACATATAGTTTCTAGAGTCCAATTAGTCCGTGAATTAATAACAGCGGATGTTGGATTTCCGGATGTTGAAGATAATAATTTTCGGAGGTTTCTTCCCACAAACGTAGTTACGCGAGAAGCTGTCGAAAGAGGAAAACCTTATTTAAAATCGTAACTCAAAACTAAAAGGCTAATATATGACTTCTTTAAATAAACACTTCTCGTATGTATATAATTATTTTTATCTATAATGCTTTATTTTTTCTTCTCTCTCTCTCTCTCTCTAATTATATAATATTCAATTTATCGTACGATTTTTAACGCAGTGTAGCCTTTCTGAGAAATAAATAGCTTCTATAACTCCAACGATTATTGCTGCTCACTTTTTATATAATATAACTTAAACTTTTGTGACTGGTCGAATATTTGAATGGTCGAATATTTGAACTGATAAAGGTTAACCTTAGCCAAGGTTAACCTTTCTTTTCGGTACTTTCGTCCCTTTTCAAAACTGACAAAGATTAACCTTACCTAAGATTAATCTTTGTCAGTTTTGAAAAGGGACAAAAGTACCGAAGAGAAAAAATAATACGACAGGATATCTGGAAAACATATGCACATTTTTCTTTTTCAGAATCAGCATTCGGTTATTAGATATATCTCAGATACTCTGCTGTCTAACAATAAGTAGTTTGAGTTAGGTCAGGATTGACGTTTCTTTATCGTTTTTAGCTTTCAGTCATCCTCGAAAAGAATAGTCTTGTTGGAATACCTGAAACGTAGTTAGATACAGATTGGAAGATAATTTTGTAGAATGTTGGCAAAGCATAATTTTGTTTCTATTTCGTGAGAACATTCCGATGACCTTCCAAAGGCGTTACATATGCCTTCGTATACAATCGCGATGAATATATATGCCAATGTCGTGTATAGGACTTGCAATGCAGAACGCGGTTCACATTTTTCGCCAGAGATTATTATACCGAATCTTTGTGAGAAAATTCAGATGCAGCCGCGCGATACGCCGCAAGGGCACCCGCGATATTTGCATGCCGCGAGCAGCGCGAATCGTCTTCACGTGAAGAAGATAAAATCTACGGTTTAGACGGATGTAGGTATATACGAGTTGAGCGTCGTGATCGCGCAACGTGATGCACATGTTGCACATTCCGGCTCGTCGTAAGTCTAGAAGATGTTTCCGTTTATCTCGCAAATGCTCTCGGCATGCGCTAATGTAGATATATATTCTTTGAAAGATCCGCCTTGGTCGCTTTATGAATGAGTCGTCTTGATCCGCGAACGTTGATGCGCGGTGCGTTTCCAGGAGGTTAATAAGAGATGCGTGAGACATATTTGAAGAGAGGAAACTTCTCGATCAATAATAAGCAATCTTGTACGGTGACGTACATCTGTCTTTTCTTTCTACATGCTGCACGTATCTAATACGACGGACATTAAATGTCCTCATACACGAGCAACAGGTTGCTCTTAATCTATCTAGGACGCGCCAGATGTATGACATTGCGTGTATGGATGGGCGAGTATTGTATGTGCGTGTATTTATTAGCGTATGTATTTTTGTCTAGATGTTAGAAATGACATTTTGTTTCACGTCATTACAGCTGACTACTCTTGTCATTCTAAGAAAAATGCGAAACACGGATTTAAAGCTATGTAGCTCAATATTATATATAAGTATTATATGTAATAAAATAAATATTGTATAAATATTACATATTTTTGTGTAATGTTGGAATATCGAGAAGGTATAACAATATTGGTTTTCGCTGTAAACTTATCTGACCTTCTTTGGGTCGTAAAAGAAAAGACAATATGTGATAAACTACAAAAAAAAAAAAAAAAACTGAGGTTTAAAGACGGAATGATCGATCTTTCAGCTTTAGAATTTAAAATGCTTTTCAAGCGTTGGCCGTTGAACGAGCGACAGAAACTGTCGCCGCATGAATTTGTTATACAAATGACACCAAAATTGAGTCACAAAGATTTTCAATTTTGTAACTCTCTCATAAACCGGTTTGTCCAATCCATGGTGGTTATGATAGCGTTTGAGAGATCGGAATGCATGGTTCCACGTGTGCGGGACGAATTACGGTCGTGATCGAAGTGCTTCGCCGGACAACGTACCGAAAGCGAATAAAAAAAAAAGGAATACGAGTGAAAGGTCCGTCGAGGTTAAGGAACTTGACGACTCCTAATAAAAAGCGATTGTGTGTAATTATTTCCATTTTTATTACGGAATACCTGTAATACGACCAATCGTTTCTCTCCGTTCACTTGTATATATGCAGCTTGTTAGACAATTCGCATACGCGAGAGAATAAATCAGATTATAAACGAGGAATTTTCTGTATCAGTCGCTTCTTCGAAATAATGCCGAATAATTTCTGCGACCAGAACTGAAGAGGCGTTACATACATATATTACAGAAAAAAATATTACTTATAACATAGAAGGAATATTTTAAATATTTTGCTAAAATATTAAAAAATTTAGCCATATTGATAATAAATCACAACGGCGGATGTAATTTGTATTTTTTCATCTCACGTTTTTATAAGGACACATAATATATTTTATTTTAATAATATGTCTGAAAATAATTTTGTTGAACTATCAAAATAATTATGTAAGATGCTGAGCTGATTGCTAGAATTTTAAATTTTTTGTGGTATATATTGCTCATTATACTTGAGTTTCCCACATAATTATTTTAATGATCGAGCAAAATTATATAGGAGGATACGTCAGCGAAACTAAACCTAAAAATTTAGATAGAAATTATTTACGAATCTAAAAATAATTTTGTTTGGTCATCAAAATGATTATGTAGAAAACTCAAACGTGTAATGAGCACAACGTGATGAGCAATTCAATATTTTAACAATCAGCTTCTCACCGTCTTATATAATTATTTTGATAGTTTAATGAAATTATTTTCAGATCTGTATGCAGTAAAATTGTTAGATACTTTAGCTAAATCGTCCTCTTTTTACGAACGTACATATTTATTTTCTGCAAAAATTAAAGATACCACAGCATCGTGAACATTTGATTAACGCTACATCTATGTACTTTTATACACGTAACTCGTCGATTAAAATGAAATCTATCATGTCCTTAACGCGCATCGCAATGGAAAAAAAATACAAATTACACTCGCCGTCGTGACTTATTATCAAGGTATACGCGTTGCATAGCTGCACACGCATGCACGAAGCAATGCAATGGTCAATATGAACAGTTAACGAGGACAACTGACGAAGCCGGCAGCCAGCACGATGAAAATCAATCGGCTGAGCTGTAATTTTTAAAGGCGTTTAGGAGTCACGGGAACAAACGTATTCCATTGTCTGCGCCGGCGGTTCCAACAATAGCGGCTTCTGAATCTCTATGGAAAAATTCTGGAGAGCGACGGCGATTTTTCTCGACCTGTATGCCACAAACGGTTCGTTGACAGCGTATGTGGGCGGATGTTAATTAAGATAACGATGTTTAAAGACGCACTAAAGATGCGGTGAACTCTTCGTCGATTCTTCCGTATTCGGTTTAATTAGCGGAGAAACGAAGAAAATTAGCACAAAGCGCACGCGGCTCTTGTGTGACGTTGATGTTGTAATGGATTTGATTATTGAGATAATTGACTGCATACTTTATTACGTGGACTACAACATGTATACGAGAGAAAAGATAAATATTTTAGTACTATATCTCATGTGCGAGCTATTGATGGTAAAACGTGATTAATAAGAATTACTATCTGTTGAAATCATCTTGTTCATTTCAATGATATACGTACAATTATTTTCAAAGAGGCAAAAGTATGTAGTGCGTGTAGAAAAATTGCAAAGTTCATCATGAAGATACGAACAGCTCGTGCAATATTTGTGTTGTACAGGCTGCCCGACGTTGCGTCATCTCTCGCTCATCTGGTCCATCGATAGCGTCACCATCGAAACGGCGAAAAACGTAACGGCGGATGTAGCAATGTCCACGGATGTGCAGATTATTACGAACGTTCTTACACATCCGTGAGTTCGCATGAATGGAATCGAATCCGTAGTAATCCTCACACATCCGATGCATTTACGCGAATGAGTCATCGCCGAAGCTCGCGAATCACACTTGGAGTTTTCATACAAACGAACACGTTACTCATAGCAGTCTATGCCATGCAGTACTAACGAGTCACGATGATTGTGCGAGATAATAGAGTCGAGCAAAAGTTTATTATATTTCAGGAAAATGTAACAAATCTTATTTCCTCAAAGATAACGTATTGCATGGAAACTTGTATTTATTTTGAATTTTTTCTAAAAGAGACTGCAAGAAACGCTTTGCTTTCTGCGGTTACAGTAATCATGTAGAATGATAAAAAAGGCTATACGTTTAACAGAAAAAAAAGTTTCGTAATTGAGAAAATTAATTAATATGATTAGTTTATTAAATCCAATGAAGAATTAAAAACAAGAACCAATCGTAGTTTTGAAGTATCTTACAACAGTTCACCGTTGAAAAGTGTTTCGATTTAACATAAACCGCATCTAAAATAGTCTGAATTCAAATTTTTGGGTTAATTTAATACCAGACGAATATATTAGAAGGTTACACAAATGTTATATGTGTAAGAAAATAAATATATGCAGAAAAAAATAATATATCGATTGTAAACAAATCATTGAAGCATATTTTTTCAATAAAATTAACATTTATGATATAATATATTAAATTAACCCACATTTTCTTCATCTTAGAATTTACGTTTGAAATTTTATTTTTACGTTATTTTGTTCACTCATAAATTGTGTCATTTTGATACTAAGAAATACTGAATATCAATTTAACACAAAATCTTTAAATAGCATAATCACATTACGTTAAATTAACACTCGAATATGTTAAAAAATACAATACAAAACTGTTCAATACGTGAGTGGACCGTTTCCGAATACAAACACATATTCTTTTTACTGTACTGCAAAACTGTTTTTTCCGCCAAACGCAGCTATATATAACGACACTTTGATTGTCAAACGGATTTTTATAATCTGCCCCTGTGTGGCACTACATTATAATTTCATATCTAATTTCTACAAAACATTCATAAATATAAAATGAATTTGAAAATGATTTATAAAAATGTTATGTGTTTTTTGAAATATTTATAAAACTCTTGGAATATTCATGAGACGCCTTGAATCTATGTATAAATATCTATGTGTATCTAATTAAATATACATGGCGATCAATGTTGAGAAAAAAATTATAAATATTATATATTATTTTTAATGTTGCTTAATATTTCTCTATATTTGCTCGCAATAGATACCTTTGACAAATATTTGTAAAAAAATTTGAAACTATTTTGACTCGCTTTCGAAAAGCTGCCTTTTATCTTATTCTATTATTTTATGAAATTTTGCTTTAACTTTGGAAAAGAAAAACGAGAATGAGAACCGTCAATTCGTAAATGAGTTTCAAATATCAACAAGCGTACAGATGTAGAGACAAAAACTCAAGGATAAGATGGAAAGCTGCTTCTCTCTGAGAAGTTCGAGGAATACGAAGAATCTTACAAGGGCAAACAAGATTTCATTATTTTTCCCCGAGGGACTTGTTCGTAGCTGTACTAACGAGAATGCGGAACGGACTCTTCTACTTAAAGCAGAATAAATTTATTACAATCGTTAATTCTGATAATATACAAACAATTCTAATAGAAAAATACACAACCCGGAGTTCATATATATTCTAATTGGGAAAAAATCCAGTTTTCAAAATTCACATACAATAATTTCGCATTATTATTATTATATGATGAAAGGTAATGACTTTTATCGTACTTCCTGCAATGTACAATTTTTAATAATAATAGAGGTGCAAAGTTCTGTCGAATTATTAATATTCATGTCGCTTCACACGACTTTTGGAAACTCTTGTGCGAAGCACAAGATCCAACACACAACAGCCATGAAATTCGTCGTTAATACTCCTTGGTAAAGTAAACTGCGACTTCAACGTCATCATATACATACATACATATTGTAGGTATTTGTATACTCCAGCAGCTTGAATATGCGTGCGACAACATTGCACGTTTTTTTTTTCCTACAACATTAGCACGTCTCTCCATTTTATCTCTGACTACCTTCGTTTATGTTTTTACGCGTCGTTGACTGACAAATACAAAAGGCTGCTGCTGATTGAAAACCGCGGCTGAAATGATTTACTTCCACGAAATGTTCAATTATATAACGAATAGACAATATAATGATTTCAGCCGAGATTAGAAATTAGATTGGAATCTGATGAAATCTTACACAACGAGATACTCCGATTTATTACAACACAGTTATTACAAACTAATATAATTGTTACATAATTGAGTTGATTTTTAACAATTAGGAGGGAAATGTGACAGTAGGGGGGGGGCAGGTACCTTCTAACAGACAGAATGCTTCGGAGGAATCACTTTAACGATGAAAACGTAATTCAGACGATACGTTCTAATTGATGTCTTCACAAATCGTCTCGTGATGCGATATCATTGCATGACTACATCATACTACGAGACTTACGCAGAAGAATGACTCGACAAAAAAAAAAAAAAACGTACAAAAGAGTTGTATATTCAATGCGTATCCCTGCCTCTTTGCCCCCCTTCCCCCCTTCCATCTCCCTCGTTCCTAAAGTGCATGCCAGTCAGAAGATACCGACCGCAGTAATCTCTCTGGGGTCCCCGATTTCCCTTCGGACTCACGAAAAAGGGACGGAAGAAGGGAAAAGGGAGACTACACGCCGGGCAGCTCCACATGTGCGTGTGTAACGCAATAAGGGTCGTCCCCTATTCCTGAACCAAATGCCGCCTGTGAGAAGGATGATGACGGGGGCAACGGTAGATGAACGCACTGTACATCGTCGGCACGTAAACGCACTATAGCGAACTGAGAGACGCGCGTCGGGCCCCCCCCTCCGTCGGGGGCTATCCTTCCCCAAGCACGAACACGATCTCCCCACTCACCCCCTTGCCGGCGTTCTGGTCGGTCCTTTGGTACCCTCGCCGAGGCCCCCCTACCTGTCCCCTGCGTCCCTTCTCCGGAGCTCCCTTCCCCTGGATGACACAACAAACAACCGCGACTTCTCTCTCTCCCGTTAGTCGCCGCGCTCAAGATATTGCTGTTTTGCGAGCACGCATGCACGCCGCACACGCCCGGCACTCTCTATGCCGCGCGGCTGTCTCTCACGGCAATTTTCGCGGGGGAAAAAAAAGGCTCTGTGAGGGGGAGGGAAGCGTTTCGTTCCTCTGCGCGCGAAAGAGAGAGAGAGAGAGGAACGGAGAACACGGCGAGCCTCGCCGCGCTGCACAATTTTGTTTCGCATCGTGCGTGCAGTACCTCGAGTGAAGGAGGGGACAATTTTGTCGGGAAGGGGGATGGAGGAGGAGTGAGAGAAAGACAGAGAAAGAGAGAGAGAGGGGGGATTGGTGCGATTGACAGTTGGTAGTTAGTGTCGCTTCCTCGATACGCGACGGCGGTGTGCGGCCGTGTGTTGTGTTTTCTCTCTGGCGAGTACCGTATAGCTCTCCGCTGCCAAGAGTTCCCCGAAGGTAGAAGAGGGGGGAAGGGGAAATCTCGCGTCCTCGAGAAGGGAACGGTCTACGACGACGAGGCCCGGCGGCCTTAGACTCTTTACCTTAACGCGAATGGGAGGGATATCGTCCACGAGGAGATCGAGGGTAATCGCGTATGAGAAATCAAGACGCATGTAAAGGAAAAGCGGAGGAAGGACGCAGCCAGGAGCGCCAGGAAGATCCTTGCGTCGCGTGACGCCGCCGTTTGTTTACACGTCCGTCGCGTCGCGGTTGGGTGCTAACGGGCGCGGGAATTCAATGGACAATGAACAAAAGAATATTTGCCTGGAGAGATCGTTGTAAAAAGGAGTTTTTCGACTGAACACCGAAAAGGTTGTGGAAAGGCTAATTTATAAAAAAAATTATCCACGAAAGAGAGAAAGAGAGACACAGTGAGGAAGGGAGGCGGAAACGGAAGTAGCGAAGTCGTCCTGCACCTCGTGCTCTCTCCCACTCGCTCGCTAAATGATTCGCGCGTGAGCCCGCCGATCTCTCTCTCTCTCTCTCTCGCAGGAGGAACTGGTACACGTCGTGGACTCGCCGGGAACTCGTCCAAGAGCCGTGGTTCGGCGACCGATCTCGCACGGAGAGTCGAGAGGGAAGGAAAGACCCCCTCCGGCGGGGATAGAGGGATCACGGAGAGAGAGAAACAGAGGGAGACTGTAAAAGAAGGGCACGGAAGGAGGGAGAAAAAGGAAGAGAGAGAAAGAGAGGGAGGAGGAGGGGGGGGGGCAATAGAAAAGGAAGGGCCCCCGGAGAGAAGGCGAGACGGAAGGAGGAGAAAAAAGGAGGGAGGTAGAGACAGGCATGCCGCATTGCCGCGTGGACACAACCGTGCATCACGCTCGTGTCTCTCTCTCGTTTCGTTTTGCTGCTTTCGTTCGCGCGAGAGCGCGGTGGATGAGAGCTACGCTCGTTAGTGCCGGTTGATGGTACGTCCTCGTGGTCCTGAGAGCCGCCGTTAGAATTCATAATCCAGCGAGAGGAGAAGTAAGCTTCGCGCTCTCTGTCTCTCTCTCTTTCTCTGTCGAGGATCGAGAACACGTGGTGTTGATAGTGTCAGTGGAGGTGGTGCCGGTGGCGGCGGTGGTGGTTCGATCCTCATCTTCGGGAAGCGTCTATACGCGTCGAGCGACGTCGTCCTCGTGGCACGATAGCAACACCCCGGCGCAATCATGTATAAGCTACTAGGAGGACTGGCTAAGTACCTGAAGCGGCGGGACATCGTCACGGATTCTGTGCTGTTCCGTTTGCATAACCACTTCACCACGGTATTGCTGTTCACGTGCTCGTTGCTCGTCACGGCCACCCAATACGTCGGTAACCCGATCTCCTGCATCGTCCAGGGTCTGCCTACTAATCCCATCAATACTTACTGCTGGATAACATCCACGTTCACCATGCCAGACGCGTTCAATCGACAGGTGCGTGTGATTTTTCGATTGTCACGATCCGTACCTATTCTGCGATCTCCCCCCCGACGAACGTAATCGCTCTCGATTCTCCATCGAGCCCTCCTCCTCAAACCGTCACGCTACCGATCGGGATTTCATGACGTTAATAATTATAATGAATATGTCGGAAATTATATTTAATTACAAGAAGAGAGAGAGAGATCTGTCGTGTCAAGGTGAACAGCAGTAAAGAAAAATATTGACGAAGTTGTTAATGAAGCTAGAACTAAATAACGACTGAGGGTATTCTTCATTTGGTGACATAAGTCGACACAAACGTCATTTTAGGTTTCCTCACATTCCAGTAAGTAGCAAAGATAAGAACTACACTTGTGTCAATTTATGTCACCAAATGGAAAGATATTTACTGAGATACTTTATTTACTTTAGATACCTAGGATATTTTTATAAAATTGATTTGTTCTGAAATTTATACCTTAAGAAATTTTTTTACTTTAAATTCTCGATTTACTTTATACTCTGTTAAACTTTCAAACGTGAGTCAAGTTTTTGAAAAATCAATTTTTATCTGTTGTAAAATTTGTCGGTGGAAAAATCATTACGGATTATACGGAAAACTTGCCGCATGCTATTTGCAAAAATAAAATTTGATAGTAAAAAATGATGGCAAAAGTTGATCACAGAAATCAAATAATATGGCACGAGGCGTACCTCTGTATGAAAACGATACACTTATATGTATACACGACAGATCCTAATGGTGACGTGTTCAATCTTGAACTTCATCCAATATACTTCAATTTTATCGACGATATTAAATATAAAATATAATGTACATTAAAGAGAAAACGAAGATTCAAGATAAAAAAAAAACCAAAACAGGCGGGGGGGGAATATACATATATATATATATGTATCTGTGTGTATATATATACTTGTATAGAAAAACAATATGAATAACATAAATGATAATATCAGAAGACACGGTAGTATCTCGAGTGCCACGTATATATTATACTTAAAAATACTTGGGAAAACGAGAAACGGTTTCCTAGAATGCCGCCATGCTCATCCGGCAAAAATGGAATTTGATTTACTTGTAATTTCTGCTGCTGTCGTAGTCTGAGTTGATAATTTTCATACTGTCTTTTTTTTTTTTTTTTTTTTTTATTAATAAAACTACCTCTTAGTATTTTTTAAATAAAATTAATAAATCAATTAATAAAGTTTATTAAAAATTTATTAAGGTAATTACTAATTTGTCCATTGTATTATAATCGCATTATATATCATAATTCATACTTGAGATGAAATTCACTGTGTGAATTATACTTGAATGAATTTCTCACACACAATTACACGTTATTTTTTTATTCGTGAAGAAATTGTGTGTCTTCAAAAATACAAAAAAAATATTCACGACTGCTATCTCTTTGTGAAGCGTAATTTTCAAGAAAGTACACTTGATTACTATATGAATACCTGCGGAAGGTGTTCCACAGCGAAAAGAATGATTGATGAGCAGCCAGCCATTGGTTATATAATCATGTGTTGATGATATTATATTTTTTAAATTACCTAGAAAGTAATATATTCTCAACATTGTGATTTTACGAGAATTTAAATACGTCATTTCTTAGAAGCAATTTATTTTGTAAATATTTTTTCTACTTTAAAGTACGTGGAACTTGTTCGTTGTTCAAGTCTTTATAATATTGTCTGCATTGACAATCCATTCGCGCGTCGAATAGAAGCTACATAGGTGAAACTATATATTGCGTTATCATACCTACATGAAAATCAAATACTGATTGTATTACTGACTGACGCGACTTATCGGACCAAAGCTTAGAACGCAAGCATAGCTAATCTTTAGTTTTTTCTTTTTAGAAAGCCATAGCCGTACATTTGAAATCACCTTAACTCGTTTAATAATTGATTATGTAACTAAATTACGATCCAGACGTGTCGAAAAAACATTTTCAGAGGATTTCTTTGTTACCTGTGAAGATCAGGAATTTTTGTGGAATTCTTTATCAGTACCTATTTAGGGAGATTTTTTGAATGTTACTTATTCTGTCTCTTTCTGAAAACATTGTCTCCTTTTGATCATTTTTTTGTGTTGATAATCGATTAGCAAGAAATATGATATACACGTCCGGGTATATTAATTCACGTGCATTTTCGCGTGTCTCGCGGGTTTTTACAAAAATTAAGATGACGATAGAAGACAATATTTAGCAGAAGAAAGTAACTCATTGATATTATCTTGTAGTATTTCACTTTCTATACTATCCTATAGGTTTCTCGGCTCCAGTTATAGAACATAATAGATGATAGCCTCGTCGAATCCTTATTTTTTTCTAATTTACTATATATAGTTTGTTTTGTTCGCGTCACTCGCACTCTGAATTATTTTAAAGTTGCATAAAAAAATGTCTGATATTTTATCGGAAGTTTTAAATAAAAAACTCGAGAAAATCTTCAAGGGAATTCTTAAGGACTTTTGTCCAAGGTTTCAGTGATCACCCTGATCACACAGTTTCCTCATTTTGTTGCATCATTTTGTAAATAATATCACTTTCGATACGCGATACTGCTTCGTCGTTAAGAAATTTGTTACGTTTACAGCTTTGCTCTAATAGGTCGGTAGCAAGTAACATAAACAGTATTCGATTTCCATATGTGATAAACCTGATGGTTTCGTATACATATAATATTTTTCACGTGTAAATTTTAAAAGTGGCACTTATAATCCATATACACAACAAATATAGTTTTAAATTTATTATTTTTTGTTAATTAGAATTAAATATTAATTATTCGAATTTTACGTGAAATTGAAATTCAAAGTGACATAGGCACAGCTATGATTTTGTTTGGAAGGCCAAATTAGAGATGTGACTTTTGACCGGGAAAGAGTCGAGTGATAAGGACCTTGTATCGTTTTATATTATTTTTAATTAATTACCCTTGCACAGATAAATCACAAAATCACACATACTTAATTTACTAATTTATTTTATTCTTCTCTTATAAAATTGTAAATTAATTTTTTTAATTAAAAAAAACTTAACACTAGCCGTTTTGGATTTCCAAAAAATCTTTCTGTAACATACTATTTCTTTTTTCTTTTTCAAAATTAACCTCTTGTAAATATTCATTGAACATGTATATATGTATAATCTGCGTTTAAGCAGTTTTAAGTCTTTGTTCTTTAAGATTTAAGGGAGGGAGAGTATGGTCTCCCCCGATTATGTTCATAGTTACGGATATCATATTATAAGAACGTGCCACGCATTGTCGGCAAAAATAAAATTAACGATTTTTGCTCGAAATATTTGAAGATCATCAGATGCGCGAGGATAGGCAACGGAAATGTTATTTATATGGTTAATGAGGCGGAGATAATTGATTCAACATCGACCGAGATATTGGAAATTGTAGGTAATCAACTGCGGTTTTAATTGAAATATGTGGGACAATTGAGTTTTGCATAATGCACATACGTGTTCTGATGTAATGGTAATGGTAAAGAAAAATCGATACAGCCAAAGAAAAATAGCTCCGTACATTATACTGTTATTACTAACACTTATACATGCAAATATTAGATAATCGTATAAAATATCAAAAACATTTATACAATATAAAAAATACAGTATATGACTGTAATTTAAACGAATCTTTTGCAAGTTGTACTTTGAAATTTGACCGTCAACGTATTTATAGATGTGTAAATTACTAAGTCTTACGAATGCGAAAATAATGATGAAAATGGCCATATTGATGACTGTACAGATTTCTCTTCTTAATCATCACGAGAAGTTAAAACTTTTTTGTACTGCATTGTCTACTGTGCTATTGCATAAATGTGCATTCAATAAATGTATTCATCACTTGCCTTGATTAATCCTGAATCGGCAGTTACTCCTAAGAGATAAGAAATTGGTTATGAATATATCAGTGTAAGGAATTGGTACCGTGGCGCATTGATTATTTTTAACGATCGCTCGAATATTGTTCGAGTGTATACGATATCCTGCTGAAGGAAATTTAAAAACGAGAAAAGAAAAAGTAAAATTTGTTCCCATCTCTGTTTATCCTAATCGGGGAAATTTTAAATATGTTCTTTTTAGCTGAGCTTCTTACACGGTTCATCTTTTCCTTTTTCTCTTTACGTTGGAGAAAAGAAAAAGAAAAGATAAAGTACAAGAATTAAAAAAAATGAGCCATTAAATTAAATTACACTAAAAATGAATACCATTTATGATATTGTTGACTGTCCTGATAATATATCGTCCTGTCGTAATAGCACGTGCACTTGGTCTTCCTGATTCTATTAAAATGAAAAAGTCTCCAATATTAAGAAAAATAAACAGTTAGGAAGATTTGTATTGTCAATGGCCAAGACTTGCCAGTGTTGATTTCTAAATAAAACGGTATAAAGCCGGAGGAGGAAGGGGGTTGGTTTCTCGTTATCTAAGGAGGGTCGAATGGCTTTATCGCGCGTTGAGATGCATATAACGTGGTGTCATCGTTATCGCTAAGCCACTAAAGTCTCGTGTTTCCGCAGGTCGGCTCGGAGGTGGCTCATCCAGGAGTGTCCAACGACTTCGGAGATGTTGAGGCAAGGAAATACTACACGTACTATCAGTGGGTCTGCTTCGTGCTGTTCTTCCAGGTAAGCAGAGAGTAGCCCTCGCTTTATCGACAATCTTGCCACACGTGCGACATGGTGAACGCGCGCCACGCAAGGAGGGCTTCTCGGACTCGGAGGTCTTCTCATTGTTGTCTCTTCTTTATGCTCACCAGCTTGTCTTTTCGCTGATCCGCGCGTGTCCTTTACGTCTGGCGGCCCACGTGCAGTCTCGTGCGTAGGAGATTATAAATGATTGCTTTAATAGTCATCCGCGAAGATTTGTTCAGTTACGATTACGAGACGGATAAATTGAAAAAAGTTGAGCGTCAATCTTCAATTCATTTCCGAATGTTAACGGAGAGTCCTATTCCTGGAGTTTTTATTATACATACAAAATGTAGTGAAGAAAGATGCTATTTTGAATCCATGTTTCAGTAAATTTTGATATAATTTCTTTGCAGAATTAATTCTATACATTTTATAAACAATATCAAGTGTTATTGGACCGTGAGAGTTTAAACTATATACCGATGAGAACGTATTGGTATTTAGATTTTATAATTTATAATGACTGACATTTATATTGTATAATGCTTGTCTACCTGATTATGCTTGTTTATCTGATTATTTATCTTTGTTAACAGGCGGTTCTGTGTTATATACCGCAATGGCTGTGGGGCTTTTGGGAAGGCGGCCTGATGCAGGCGCTGGTTATGGGAATGAATTGTGGTATGGATACCGAAGATAACATAACGAAGAAGAAAAGTATTCTCATGGATTACTTGATGATGCACATAAGGGTAAGAATGTAAACAAATCGGTTCCATAAATTTGGTTAATTTTTCACTTAGCAGATATAATAAATAGTAATGTATGAAAAATCTTGAAAAAATAGATTTATTTAAGTAGACTGATTCATTATTTAGCTAGTCACCCTTGGTGGTCATTGATAACTACTTGGATTTCAATAATATCGTATGAGTTAGGGTCTACGCACAATAGGAGAAATATTAGGAACAGATATTAAATATAAGAATGTTAACCTGTCAGAAAGCGCACATTTCACAGTACACGCAGTTTTGATAGGATAATCTTAAAATTCTTATATTTAATATCTGTTCCTAATATTTCTCCTATTGTGCGCAGACCCTTACTGCTAACGTTTAGTCATAATATTATCACTTTAAAATGTTTCCAACATATACTAGGTGATTAAATTTGAGCCTATCGTAAAATAGATAACCGTAGGATTTAAAAGTGATTACAGAGAGCGGTGTTTGTAACGATTTGTTATTTTAAGATAAATAGTAATTTGATAAAATATTTTCATAAGATTTTATAAATGTAAAATAACCAGTAGATTCTAGTTTGAATTCTTAAATGCGACTATAATATTTTACAATGTAAAATATCTAATGAATTTTCTAAAATAAATCCTTCGTAGATGCAATGTTAATTACAATAAAACTAGGTTGTAAAATTGTATTTAATAGATTATGCTATATATATATATATCCCGGTGTCACTTAGGCAGAATGTTAGTAGACGACCAAGAAAATAGGAGGGGGAAAGGGGAGACATGTGACAAGAGAGAGGGAGATGACCGCGTTAAGACCAATTCGTCCTCATTGAGTCCAATTTGCTTTAATTCAACGATGAATTGTGCTTTCAGAATCACAACACGTACGTGTATCGGTACTTCGCCTGCGAGGTTCTGTGCCTCGTCAATATAATCGGTCAACTGTATCTGATGAACCGATTTTTCGATGGCGAATTCCTCAGCTATGGTCTGCGAGTATTGCAGTTCTCGGATACACCACAGGAGGAACGAATTGATCCTATGGTCTATGTGTTTCCTCGCGTTACCAAGTGTATATTCCACAAATACGGAGCTTCGGGTACAATACAGCAACACGATTCTCTCTGCATTCTGCCGTTAAATATCGTCAACGAAAAGACATACATCTTCATCTGGTTCTGGTTCTTCATACTAGGCATCATGTTAATCGGTCTGATGGTATATCGAGCTCTCATCATTTTTGCTCCAATGATACGATCAAGAGTACTACATATATCGACGAGACTATTGCCCATCGAAACTTGTCAGAGCGTCAGCAGAAAGGTCGACTTAGGCGACTGGTGGATACTTTATATTCTTTCGTCCAACATGGACTCGCTCGTCTACAGAGATTTCCTTATGGAATTTACGAAGAAGATGGGTAATACTAGTTCGAAGTCCGTGACCGCGTAAGCGCGAGATCTTGGACGCGCACTTTGCGCTGTATGATAATTAATTAGTTCAAATACACGGACTGATTCGCACCTCGCGGCGCGTTCCTGCAAGTATGTTTACGCTGTAAGATTTACATAGTTATATTTTCATATATCTACATATTATAGCGATAGCTTCAAATATGCGCAAGCACTTGAGATTTAAATTGGATTTAAATTGTTTTGTAGACAAAATGATTCAGGATCATTATTAAGTTTTAAACAAATAAGTAGTTAAAACAAAATACATAACGAAGCAAAATGGCAATGACACGATCGATCGCGTTATTATGTTTATACTTTATGGTTTATTATGCGTTTTGCTTTAACCCGACTTAGTTATTTAAAAGTTAGAAGAATATTCTGAATCGTGATGTAAATAATTAGTCTTTCCCAAGCGTTCAATTTTAGACATATGTATATTTCATTTTTACCGGTTTTTTTTTATTACATATATATCCATATCTCGCGTAATTCTATATACAAGTTGCTTGGGAATGATTAATCAATGATCTTATACTCAGTCTCATGAACGAGATTTTTAACGAAATAGTTTTATATGTAGAATACCTAAATAGACGCTAAAAACTAGATATAGAGAAACAATATATACCAATAGAAAATGTTAGCTTGAAAGATGATTCTAATTTTAAGGTGTGAACGCGAACAAATAAAATTCAGCTCAATTTTGTAGCACCCGTAGTGTATATAATGTAATATAAAGGGTGTTTCGACCTTAAGTTTTCTTCTATTATGGTCAATTTCTTCACTTCCAGATAAACTGCGGATAACTTTATCCAGGAGATATCTCTTAAATAAAAGTTATCTAGAGGTGAAGAAATTGGGCATTAGTAAAAAGAAAATAGAAAGAAAATATTTGACTTTTAAAAATGTTAATTGAAATAGATTCTTTTTTAAAATAGCCACTATTTTCATGTTTTTTTTTTTTCCTTAAAAATTTAAGTATGAATTTTGTAATTCGAAATGAAAATATTAGGTATTCTATTAAAATATTATAATGAATATATTCAGTTCTATTAATTTTCGGTCTCTCTTTCGAGTGTTCTTCTTTCTTGTTTTCATGTATCGAGAAAATAGCTAGAATTTCCTTTCACAAATACACATACGTCTGAGAAACCACCGTCATATTATATACTTTATAAATAATCATTTTAGTTGTGTAAAAAAATGTACTATATTTCATAGGTGTTTGCCGTTGCTCAAAGCGTATCGACTTTTATTCCGTTCTCATAGTCGCATTCGAGAATTCGGTTCGTTGGTCGTGACGGCCTTGGGGAAAAGGGTGCAGCATATAATCTAACTGTTAACATTGGATTAAGCGGTTTCCGTTGCCTGTCTACATAAATGACCGATGAAGTTGCAACTTATCGTGACGCGCACGTTACGAACCTGTCGCGACGTTTTCAGCGAACGTTTATCCATTCGACGGAACAGGCATTTTACGAGTGATATATGCGTCATTGTTATTCCCTACACGTCAATTAAGGGAGAAGAGGCTACATTAGGAAAGTACGTGCTTTGGCATCACATACGAATCTTCGTTAGCTGTTATATAGCGTGTACTAGATCTCTCGATTTCAGTTTCAGTGGCAGAATTTTTTTTAACTGGTACTATTGGTATGGCATCGAATTTCTCGACTTTTTTTTTGAATTTCTATTGATATATGATCAATTGATATTATGAATGGTTGATATATTATCGATTGATATATAATACCATATATATCATACATATATAGTATCATATATATAATATATAATATATATCAATATTGTATACAGAAAAAAGTAACAAATAATAACTCTTTGTAATGGCTCGGGAAAAATCGATTTCAAATTTACATTCGTCATCGAAATTGAGGTCGAAGATTCCGGTACCGCCTAGTATATAATTTATCTCCTTTCTACAATTTGACACGAATTATTCTTGCGTTCTACGTGTGTATGTATATGTATAATACTTTCGCTGTCAACCGATTGCGTCATCTTGGACCGCAAGAAAACCGCGTTTGCAATACGGCCTTAGTGCGACTAGTTATAAATGGTCACTGCACGCAGATTGCAACGACCACAAGTATCTTAAGGAGAACTGTCAGATTTTTTTCAAGCTACTATTTTAATAATCGCACCGGGGCTTCGATCGCAATGTTTGTGTATTTTATGTAAGATGTGATAAATAGTAGTATTTTCAAGAAAACTAAAAGTAGAAATTGAAAGAAAGAGAGAGAGAGAGAAAGAGAGACACAGAAAACTTCAATGTTGACCCGCTCATCTTTGAGTATCGGTATACTTTGCGTGAGATTTTTTGCCTGTTTGTGTTCTACAGACAACAAAAGTTGTCAGACAAGACTTCCACTTGAAATCGTGGATTCGTTCGTTCATAAATTTCCTAACATACAAGTTTTATTGTATCTACATGCGAGTAGAGATGTGCAAAGATTAAAATTTTTAACGACTTAAGCCAGAGCCTGTGGTTTTTTGCCTTGAGCGTATGTGGGACAACGTGGAGATTTCAACGCAACGTTTGTTGACGCGACTTGCGATAAAGCTTCCTACACACAGTGACACAAGCATTACATTTGGCTAAAGATAACTTTACGATATGTCCGACTGTGTTGAAGCAATTTAGGACAAACTTTTCCGACATTCATTTTTTTTTGTTTTATATAGAAATACAAACTAATAGGATATAATTTATAATGCTAATGCAAATTTCCAGCATGCGTCAAAAATTTTTTTTTGCTGGTATTATTAATATGGCATTAATTTTTATGCTCGATTTTTCTTTTGAATTTTTATCGACGTATTCTGCTTATATTAAGTTATATTGTGAAACGAGACAGATACATTAAAACACCAAATTTTACACTAAAAAGAATCCTGAGAGTAGCATTTCTTTTCCCATAATAATTTTTGATATTTTTTTTACTGAAATTAATTTTAGTGAATAAAAATTATAGAAAAAGTAAATTTTAATTCATATTGAATTGTGGTATCACGATATTTAATAAAAAATTGTTATTCATTATAAAAATATTTAAGAAAAAACATTAGGATCATTAAAAGATATTATCGGAAGTATCAATGAGATAATGATTCTACTTTGCCAGATATACTATTATGAGACTTGTTTTATGTTGAAGATTTAACGTTTCCATTTGCGTTCAAGACATCGCGTAACAACATTCGACTTGATGACGCATTTTCCACACCTGTCTACGAATAAATTAAACTTTAAATAGTTCTGATAAATTATTACTGTATTACAGGAAGACTGAAATTATGTATGATTAGAACGAATTCTTCTAGAAGTATTGCAAAGAGATTGAACAAAAACTGAAGTAATATGTAAAACGACATATCTTTCATATTTATTATTCATATTTTAGAAGATATTAAATTTTAGAGAGAGAGAAAATATATATTAAATTAATAAATAATTTAATCGTGTTTCATTAAGCAAATCAGTTTACCAAATTAAATAATTAAAGATATTAAAATAAAATCAGAAAATGTTAAAAAATGAGATATTATCTCAGAAAAGATAATATACACTGTAGACATTTGTGGCTGCATGTCTCATTTATCTTTCACGGAGATCCAATTAGTTTGTCTTCTCATTACCTGATTCGCCGTAATTTCAGCGCATCTCGTATAATGATTCACGCACGCTTATAATTATAATTATAGAGGAGCGACATTATTTACACGCGGTGGAATGCTTGACGCAAGAATTATTACTCGCACGATACGATCGTGATCTGTACAAGTACATATACATATATCACGATAGAAACACGATGATCAAAGTCTCGCAGACGACGGTAATAATGACCATGATACTGATATGTAATTCTTTGTAATTATCAACAATTCACACGCCGTAATGTGAAGAGTGTTTGAATGAAACGTACAAAGAGCTTTTCAAAATTAACTTATCTAAATCAGTTAATGTGCGCGCTAAAATTGGCCACAAAATCGATACAACAAAGTAATAGAGGACAAGATAAAATCATCCAAAATTAAATAAAATAAAATCAATTCCCCTGATACTTTCGCTGTATTTAATTGAAAACACACACCTACAATGATTTTTGTATGTGTAAAATTGATCTTTTCCAATATTTCTTTTATTGAGGCCGGGAAATCTGAACTTTACATTTCATCGATATGATTGATTCCGCATTTAAAAAAAAAAACAAGATTATTTTCAATTACTCTACCTTCGTTATCTTTAACAATGCATTATAAAAAAATACGTATATATAAAAATATGATACAATAAAATGCCTTGTAGTAAATTTGATTGGATCCACTGGTGCACATTGAAGCCGTCATCATACATATGTATAAATATTAACATAAAAAAAGTGTTTAATTAATATAAATATAGAAACGGGTAAACTGCGAAATATATTCTCGATATGATATATATTGTGCTATTAGATAAAATTATATTTTATTTCTCAAAATATTTGTATTTTATTTTTATATTGTATTTAGATGAAATCAATGTACAACAGACGATTTTAATTAATATGTATGCCACACGGTGTGTTCAATCAAAATTCGCTGTTAAAAGTACGCAGTATACAGTAGCCCAAATTTATTATATTTATCAAAATTATTTAGTAATAAAAAATATTGTAAACTATATTTAAATCGATAACACTTTCATCTTTTTATTTTTAGATAATTAGAGTAAAAAATAATTACAATAAAATAATTATATTTTTTAAATATAATTAGAGAAACATTTATTGAATGAACATAGCAAAATGGATTCAAATGTTATAAAATTGCGGATTTATTAAATTGTAGTATTTTTTTTGGATATGATAAAATAATAGATTTATTATACAAAGGAGGAAGAATATATATATATATATATATATATAAGAGGCTTTGTTGTAGGCGCCCTCTGTTCAACATCTCAATGTTCACGTCGATAAATACAGTTCTCTGAAAGTTGTCTTGTAAATTACCGACTGATCGATCGCTGAATAAAAAAGAATATGGTAATACGGTATGTATGTATATATACATATACATGTATAGATGCACCTTATCATATATTTCCTTTCAAATTACATTCACTGTATAAATACTAAAATAACTGCTCTTTTTGTTAATTCAAAATAGTAAGAGACAAAATAATTATTTAATTAATAATATTAATTAGTCATTAATTAAAAATAATGCAATGAAATATTTATTACCATCGCAATGCGATGAATTTTAATCTCAAGTTTAATATAAATAAGTAAATTAACTGTCTAAATTTAATAACCAGATATTAATATTAATAAATTGATGTTATTAATAACGGATTAAATTAAACATCTAGTTACAAATACACTACAAGTCGCTAGTCCAGCAAACAAACTGAATATTATTTGTCATCATTTAAACGTCAAAATGATGTTAAAATATATATACAATTTAAAAAAAATTAAAAAATTATAAACTTTTCTATTTAATTTGAAAGTTTGGCGGCAATTTTATTGAATAACAAATTATTTCAATAAAAAGTTTTAAAAAAGAAATAAATGTGAATATTTTTATGTTGCCTATAAAATTGTATTGCTAAATATAAATATTGACCTCTTTTTTTTTGAGACCTCTTTGAGTTTTATTCGTATGTAACATTTATTTTTATACGGAACATATTAATTTCCAATTCCAGTCACTTTTTGCAGAGGCTATTAAACATGAAAAGCACGGGATAAAGTCAGTTAAATAAATTACATAAACAGCCCGGTATAACATGACAGACGTGTCTTTATGTATTTAATTGCGATTAGACATTCAATTTGCACACATCGTAAAGACGGATCATCGTGGCTGTCTTGTTTAGCATCATGTAATTTGGATCGATAACGATCGAAAATATATCTGAGAGACTGAGTCTCTTAAAAACTGCAGTTTAAAGTTATTAAATTATTTCATTGTAATAACATATTCGGTTACAAAAGACTTTATTGCAGCGTATGTTTAATTTTTTTTTTGTAATACAAACTGTGAGAGATAGAGATAACGAAGAAGTTAAAAACTATCTTGCTGCGATGAGCGTTGAGAGAGAAGATATGTAATACTTTTTAAATATATTATATATAGAGAAATCATCATTTCGCGATGAAATAAAAATTCAAATTTACAGGCCTCGATGAGAGATTTATCTTGATTTATTTTACACTCATTTATGTACGTTCAGACATATAAAACGGATTCCTGCATGAGATTCCTAAATTGCGATCATTAAATGTAATAATGATTTTTACGAAAATCAGCATATTTCTTTGATCTAATGAAAGGCGGAAGATAAAAATGACCCCTGATCAGAGGTAATAGACGACGCGCGGTAGGAATCGGTCCTAAATTAGGGACGAGTGGACGCGGCGCGGTGCGGCGCAACGGCAGCGGCGGCGAGGAGTCTCCGCGCTCCCAGCAGCGCAACGTTCGCCTGCACGCTCGGTTCGGGTTCGGCGTTTCTATTCCTGGAGCATGCCGACTCCTCGTCTCCGTTGCTCCATGCCCCATGCCATGCCGTGGCCCCAGCCGACGAGCCGAGAACGTGCGCCAGTGCGAGCGAGTCCGCCCGCGCGGTTCCGAGCGTGTGTATATAGATATACCCGCGGTAGCCGCGCGTTGCGGCGCGGAAAGTGGCCGCCGGAAATGTGCGTGCGCGTGCGACGAAATCGACGGGAGCGCGGACAGAACGCCGACGACGACGACGACGCTGTCGCTGCCGCACGCCAAATACGCCGACCTGCAGCAGGAGGTGGAGGAGGCCGTGGACGCGCCGCGACCACCGCGATTCACCGCTGCGGCTGACCCGCGGTCTCGTCGACCCGCGGAGCGACGGAATGCCAGATCGTCGTTGCCGGTCGTTCACGGCGTCGCGACGCGCAGCGAGGTTCCTCCGCCGGAAGTTGTCGGGCTAAGAAGCGTCCCCCCTCGACGACGACGCCGCGCCGAGATCGCTCACCGATCGGCGAACTGTGACGGCGCTCGCACGCGAGTGACAAGCATGAACGCCCGGAGTCGATCTCCGCCTTCCTCTCTCGCTCCTTCCCACCTGCCGGTCACGATTGTCACCGGAAAACGTAGGTCCTTCTCCCCCGGTGCCTCGGGGAGAAATCTGTTCGCGCGAGATTATTCGAGATTACAGATCGTCGGGATAAACTTCCTTCTCACGCGGTTGCAGGAGACCGTTGTAGACGATTTTATGCAACGGCACACACGCGTGTTTAGTGCACGATAATCTATGCTAATCTCGCGTTACGTCGTTAGCGAATATACGGCGAACGCGAGTGCGAGTGCGTAGGGTAAAATTGTCACCCTCTCGCTCTTATCATTATAATTAGATATACATACAAGTGTGATAACGCATGAGATTTTAGCGTTTATCTCAAAGTATGACTTTGCAGAATTTCTCCGTTACCGGGAATCGAAAGAGATTGAATGTAACTTTGAGGAGGTTAAATTTCAACGTTGCAGATAGACGAAAATTATAGCTACATTTATTTGAGAATCTTAAAGAAGAGACGCATCGCTCTCCGTTGAATATCAAAGGAGCGATAAATCAATCCTTTGAGTTAAATAACTTCGTTAACTTTGATATGTGTTAAAATAATCTAAATTCATTTCGAATTGCTTATTTCCAAAGTAAATAACGTTTAAATTAGTATACGTACTCTCTTCGTAAGTGATAAACTATTTGAGGGTCAAATTTAATACATTTCTTGAATCAACTCTATTGTTTAACTCTATTGTTTTAGTTAAATTAACAATAGGTATATTGAACAGAGAGAACGAATACAAAATTTGAAATGAGCTTTTAACGATATGTAAATATCAAGCTTTTAACGATATGTACTTTTAACGATTCTAAATAAATTCGTTACTAAATTTTTCTAAACACAATAAATTTATTTATAGTTTTATAAAACTCTAAATAAATTTATTGTTTATGAAAAATTTAGTAACGAATTTAGTTAGAATCGTACATATCGTTAAAAGCTTGATATTTAAAATGTCTCATCACTTTGTGTATCTTACAGTTCATGTTCACTGATGACTGGTACATTTATCTCAGTACATTTACCTTAAGGTTTATCCACAGAAAGAATTATGATTGCACGAAGCGTAACTGCATAAAGGAAATTATCCGATTGAATTTTACCCGCGATAGAAATGCGATCGCCATAATTTTCTTTACGATTATGCAAGTTTGTTTGGATAGCCTCTAAGGGACGTCCGCTCTGCGAAAACCGCGCTCGGTGAAATTACGTGAGTTTCAATCGCTGATTGCCGCTTCGGATATTTTCGGACGACCCTTGTTCGCGATGATGCATTGCTCGCGAACGTGGCGAGCAATGTGCTGGACGGATGACTCGCGGCTTCGTCCCGCACGGATTCGATATAGTATGTTTGAAGTATCGGTCAAAAGGTCTTACATCTCGCACGGAGCCACGTGTTTAGATTATCGGTCTCTCTTTACGAGAAATCATACACGGAGTATTTTGAGAGAAGAAGCGCGTATTTGGTTCATTTTTTATAATACTTTTTTTCGTTTAGTATATAGTTTATGATTAATATATTGAGTAAACGTCGGTCTACTCTTTTTGCGACTCTATGAGCTCTGCACGCGGAAGAAGACAAGCGCGGATGAAAAGACATGCTGTTATCACTACGGTGATCCCTATGTTTTTTTCGTTACTTGACAAAATCGTAGAGAACGAAAGAAAATAATGAAGCGAGAGGAATCAAATAACTTCGGATGAGAACGCAAATAAAAGTTTCTTGTATCTCTATCTTTATTTTTTATATTTATTGATGATATGTATATTAAATGCTTTTTTATTTGATAAGAAACGTAAAATACGTGATACATGTCTTCAATTATTAGTTACGTTTTTTTAAAGGAAATTTATCAAGTTCAATAAAAACGTATATAACTCATAAAATTGACGAGACATTTATAATCTAAGTAACTTGTGAACATTATATCATATATTGCATTATTATATCACACAAAAATGATTTTGCTTTTCGTAGCCTCAAAAGACAATTTAAAAAGGCCAGTCAATCATTTAAAACATTTAATAGACAAAAAAATAATGAAGTTCGTGATCATATTATGACATAATTAAATTGTGATTAATTTTATTATTTTGTTTGTTTAAAAAAACGGTTACTTGATTTTAATTAATTAAGTTATATTTTTAAAATTATATTTGTGAAAAAATGCATTAAGTGGTTTTTTTTTATTTAGACGAAAAAAAATGTCCTTTGCCTTAGCTAATTTTAGTTTGTTAAAATATATTTGCTACCGTCACTATAAATTTACAAACTATGGCGAAATGGTTTGCCGTTTCGCTACTATAATATATGTATTACAACTAATTATAAGACATTAGCTATAACATGTATATTTTAGTCTTTCCTGAAATTAATTGTGATACATATTTTACATTTAGCATACACAGTTTTTAGTTACGGCGGCTACTTTTTTCCTGTGTAGATAATGCGAGACTAGATATAAAAATATAAAATATGTACGAGTATTACTATTAATTTCAGAAAAAATTGTTTTACATGAAAAATGGAGTATGAATACCCTCGGGTACTACACATTTTTGCTACGTTTCTAAATTTATAATCTGTTATGTTTTTTTATTGATGGTGTACTGAAATTTCCGAAAAATACGTAAAACGTATTACCATATGCGTACGATAGAATGAGGAATAATAAGAAGTCCATCGTGATCCTTCAGATGTTTCAAAGCTCTCAGTTGAACTTCCCGTTACTTCTTGCCCTCTCACTACTGTTACCGCTCATTGAATTGCATTCGAATTAAAGTGCGTGGGCATTTCTTGACCGCGAGTGAAACAATATCTATAATACTTCTAATTTGTTTTATTCAATAAAACTTTCATTTGGGTTATTCGCGTCCTGCATATTTCTTTACTTTAAAAAACTAGGAGCATCAAGTAATTAGTTATAACATTTATATATGCAATTTTTTCAAATACACAACCTTACAAATATCTTCTAACGATGTTTAAGTATATAAGTAAGAATCACTGAATAATTTCTGTAATTTGATGAAGTGATGAAAATTAACTCGACACGAATGACTTATCGTGTGTAGTAAAAGACCAGAGAATCATCGTGTATATTAAGGGTTAATAATATCATTCGAGATGTAACAGTAACAGAGATTTTAACATCAGAAAGTAACACTATTTCAAGAGAGAGAGAGAGAGATGCGAAGTTTCTCCACCTTTTCACTCTGATACTTTGATCTTCGCCGTTGTACCCATTTAAATAGCTGTAAATGTGTCGTGAGTTCCATTCGTCATCGCGGATATTTCGATTCGCGCGCGATTAAAGCGGACATGATGGTCTCGGCGATGCCGATCTAATCCTAATCGAATAACATCGCTACGCTTTATTTAAATCGTACCGCTTAACGAGTTTACTATACAAGCGTCAGCGTTAATTCACAAATCCCGGTTATGAGATGAAGCGTGAATGTTCTCTATATCGGTCTCCTCGTGATTGTCTGAGTATCACCTATTAATGGTGATATATCACTTCCGTCGCTCTTCGTGCGTTCCTTCATTAGTAAATCCGAAGTACCGTTACAATATTGTATAATCTAATGCGCGTTATACAACTCGAGAAGTAAGAATTTTCAAGTACCTTAGAGTACCCTGGAGTCGTACATTAAGCTCGTATTTTTGTACGTGCGGAGAAGTAGACACGCCGGATTAATTTAGCTATTTAGGCTACACGTGTATCTTATATCTGTAACAAGAAGATCATTAAAACGCCTTGCATTCTGTACAGCACCCATAAAAATTTAGTGCTGCTTTTTTTTATTACTTAAACCGATTTATGAAATTCGTAAATATATTTTATAGAGGGGGGGGGGGATTTAAACTTTAATTATTTTCGTAAGCAACCCGCCGTTGAAATATTACTTTCTATCTTACTCTATATAACATTCATATATATAACATTCATTCTATATAACATTCATATGTTTCTAAAAATAAAATTATCTCTTATGTCATAACATATCGCTTATTTGTTACAACAATGACACAAATAAAAAATTATTACTTTTGCTTGCAGATAAAAGACGGAAGCATAAAGAAAAAATGTAGGTATTTTAAAATAACGTACTTTTTTTCTCTATTAACAGTTATAGCAAAGTTACTTTTCACAAAACATTAATATTATAAAATTTTAATGATTCAAAACATTGAAAATATTTAAATGCATACGTTAAATAATGTAATCGTATAATTGTTATATAGGTATTTAAAATGTTCATATACTTTTACATTTAACTTTGCTCACTTCGTGTATAGCAGCTTTTAATATGCACTAATCTAATGTAATACAAATGATTGGATTTGCTATCAGATATAGAGACTCTTTTTACTGTTTTGTTTAAATTATTTGATTTTAAACTTTAATTGTTTTTCACTCACTACTTAAATATTATTTTCTACTTTACTCTGCAAAATGTAAACACATTGTTTCTAAACACGAATTATTTCTCATAATAACATATTGCCGGAGTTAAACGCTTCTCATTGGGTCGTGTCTTAGATATTCTTTTGTTGGAAGCACCGCGGCGAATAAAGTCCAGCGAGTGATGCCGGCAATCTGAAAGACTGCGCGATTATCATCAGTGCTTTTCGAGGTATGCCTGCAATGGCATCTTAAAGGTACACAGTTAAAAAAGCCGGAATAGCATTGCCATAGTCCATACTTAATACCACTGCAAAGAACGCAGATGATAAACATTCTGAATGAGCTCGGAGGGAGCAGGAGGGAACGGAACGCATTAAAGTTCGGTTTATACCGCAGGGATGATAGTGTGCGTGGATTCCATTCGTGATCCGGTTGCAATCCGATTAAACGTTCTTGAAAACATTTCGATAGATGTCTAGCAGTTACAATAAAAATCAAGATGCGATCCCACGCAATAAACGATTATTCGATTCACGCTATATATACGATTACATTCCGCTCCAAATAATCCGACATATTCATCGACAATTTATGAATCGAGTTATGATACGATATGTAACGACAATTTTCTGGAAACACTCGTCTGATAATATATGAAATTATCGTAACGGAATCAAATTATATCACGCGTTTTTTTATCCGAATTTCTTTTCGTCGCGCATTGCGAGACGAGTCATCAGCTTAAAGATAGACTTTATGTCCGTTTCTACCAATATTTAGATCAATTTTAATTTTAAATCTCGATTTAATTCACTCTTTTTCTAATCTTGGAACTAAAAAGAGTTAAAATTAAACAAATACTGTTAAAGTTAATTTCATAATACCAAATTGTACCCTATTTGAGTTACTTTTAATTATTATTATAGGCCATCACAGCTTCAATATACCGTCAATTTAAGTAAAAGAATAAAGGTAAACAAATTTAATTAAAAAGATGTATTAAATTTGTATTGAATTGTGTATTTAACATAAAAATGTATTAAAAATTATATTAAATTGTATTTAACTTAAATTTAGTTTATTATTTATTAAAAGTGCATATGTTAATATGGACGTAGTTTACTTTGAAACTAACCACGGAAATGGATTAATTTACATTTTAAACACGTACAAGTTAAAAATAATAAAGTATTATTTAACTCAAAGGATTGAATTACCGTTGTTTCTTTGATGTAACAGTGGATATTAATCTACGTTAATAAAATGGATATTAATTATTAAAAGCACAGATTAAACCTGAATTATGCACTTAGAAATCAATTAAGGTAACTCAATTCCTAAATTTAAATAACATTTCATCATTTTTAACTAAATGTATGTCAAAATGTAAATATCAATCCATTACTATACTTGAATTGTTTAGCTCCAAAACAACAAAGTTCAGGGCTATTCGAGCCGCGTTGGAATTTACTCATAAAAAACAAACGCCTCGACTTTTTTATATGATCATCTTCAATGTTAAAATTTTAGAACAAATCTTAGTCGGGCAATTAAAAATGAAATTATATAAATAATAAAAAGAATGAACAATATTTCTTTTTATACATTTACGCAAAATTCCATGTCTAAATATATTAATGCCAGTTTTCTGAGATCGTCAAATCGCTCAAGACTGTAGGACTCCAAAATTGTAGTATTAATTATGGGAACATAAAAGAACTTGTGTGTGTTCTTATAAGTACTGTAACAAGGATATAATTGTTAAGTAATAGGTGATAATTCTGTTATACAACCCATAGTTTTTCAACTTGAATTCTTGAATTGGTCGATTCCGCGATATGCATAACGAGATATACATTCTTAGTAAATAGTAAACTGAATTTGAATCAAATTTAATAAGAACACAGTGCCTGGCGATTTGTAGAAATAATTAAGAACAATTGAAATTAGGTTCAATTTGACATTATAAATTTAACAATGCGGGACGGTCTAATTTTGAAATCGCAATCCTGCTCGTCGAGCGGAACGGTTCGCGGCTTCCGATGATGTGAATCCATCCTAAAAGCGATAGAGGCGAGGAAATCCGTGGTCGCACCTCGCTTCGTTTTGCCCTCAGGTATTTCTGAGGAGAGCGCTTATCCGCTCCGTTTACTGCCGGGCGGTTTCGCTCGTGGCGGCGAGAAGTGCAGTCGCATGCGTAAACGCTAAAATAGAATAGCGCGCGCACGTCAAACAGCATTACGGGCCTCTTAATTTCTTGCCTATAGCCCGGCTCATTTTCGGCGGTACGAGGTACGCCCGGCGAGGCTGACGTTGTAACGCGCCATGTATACGGAGGCGTAAAAAAGGGGGTAAGGGTGAGGTGGTGGGATAAGGGGTCGTATCAAAGCGGATGTGCCTTTGAAGTGGCCGGTGCGTTAATTGCCGCGGAGTTTTCGATCGTTTCGCTTACCCGAGCCCGCCGGCTCGTGGCATTAATGGGACTCGAACGTGGGGAGGGGAGGAAAGGGGGGGGAGGGGGGGAGAAATTACGAGAGAGAGAGAGAGACCCCATCGGGCCGGTTATAAATAAAGCGGGGGCCCCCTCGAGCATTTCGCCGAGACTTCGCAATCCCCGCGTGCTCGTTGTGTATCCGCCGGTACCACTTGTCTCACTTATCATCCCGCGATACTCCCTATCGCTCAGCCGCATCTGGAAAAAGTTTCTCCCGACTATACGTTCGCGTCGTATTTACGCGGCGCGTACGTTGCTCATCCTCCGCGTTAAGTCAAATAAGAAAGATGGGACCGCGGATATCCGCGCTTTGAGGTGGAGATGTGGAGGGAGAGGGAAGGAAGGACGACGCTAATATTCAAGAATCAACTTTATCTGCGCTCAGCGATCGCTGTGCGCAGAGATTAGCAGGAAATTGGTGTCTAATTGGCAGGACGGAGAATTGCATAAATTGATATCGGTTCTTATATACGTTCGTCCTATCCTAACTGAAAATATGGAGAGATAATTATATATGTAAATTAAGATTATATATGTGTAACGCTTAACTTGATTAATGAGAACGTGTTCATGTATCGCATTGCAAGTCGCAATGAATAGCTTATTCGATACGTCGCGCGTCGTAGGATTTTAACACTTGAGATTTTTGCGGATATTAATAGGTGTGTGTGAAGTTTATCTTGATTTCCGTACATTTTTCTCCGCAAGATTTATATAGCGCGCTTACCGCGATGACATGCACGCGAGAAGAACCACCAGGGTTATTCGGAATTTACATTTAGCCTTAAAAAAAAAAAAAAAGGATCACGTTAATGTCCAATATGTAGACTGTTTCTTTATGTTTCGAAGCGTGTTCGATAACTTTGGCACGTTTCAACGTTTCTCATTTCCATTTCGACGGGCTTGCCCCCGTTAAAACATCGACAGACCGTCCGCAAGCGCGGAAACAAGTGTAAAATTGTTTTATTTTCCCAAAAACGTTTCAACTCTAAAATGGTTACGGCGAGCGCATCCTATCTTGGCACGGACCCAACAACACAACTTCACCGAGTCGAAGGAAACCCTTGTACTTTCGTATAACATCGACAAAGAACCACCGCAGCCGTCGAGTGCACATAACAGTATTTCTCCGCCGATAAAATTACTTAAATTTCGCGAATATAAAGCCCGTAGGTTCTAGCTTACGGTCGTCTTGAGTAAGCACGCGCGATAATTTGGCCAGTCCATGAGCGAATACGGGATTTCATATCGCGATACCTTTACCTTGAAAATAGTCCGATGGCCGGCTTGTACTTGATCTTGAAATCATTCGGAAATAAATCGGAAATAACGCGAACTCGCTCGGACGTATGAGAATTTATTCCTGAATTCGGGCAGAATTAATCCGGCTTTTACGGTGAACGCGTAATCGGATCTTTTCCCCGTGTGATTTAAATTGAATCATTCTCTGCAAAGCGTGAACGGAAGACAAACCAATCTTTTTGTCGGGTTAATTTCGAAAGCCCTTTTTAAATAATAAATAATTGGAAATGTACGTAAAAGTTTAGAAAATTTTTATTGTATGTATGTCTTAATAATTTTTGTAAGAGAAAAGATTTAACGATAAACGTCGAAGATCCTTCTTTATCACTGAAAAGCACTCTTCATTTTTATAATATATATATGTTCTTCTCGTAATATTCAATTTAATTTAATTACATTTAATAAACATTTGATGTGTTATTCTTAAATGTGTGCAGAAACCAGCAATATTCTCGTTTTAATTACTTTTAATAGTTTTTTGCTAGAGAAAGGATCTTAATAATAAAAACGTTAGCAAGTCTTTCCTTAATACTGACAATTTCTCTATTTTTATAGCACTGTATGCTTTGGTATAATCATCATAATTAGGTTTCTAAAAGGAGCAAAAAACGTGTATCAGCACGATGAGTCGCGAGCGGATATTTTCGTGCGTTTTCTCCGAAATTTTCCAAGACGCGTCACTATCCGTTCTCTCTTCACTTTACGAAGAAAGATGTGTCCGAATTGGACGATGAGAAGGCTTTCGATAAAACTAATCATATCCGTGCTCCCTTTTCTTGACACTCTCAAAAAATAAAAAATAAAAAAGGGGGAAAAGGAACGGCGAGGAATTTATGGTGACTTTATCGCGGCATCAAAGCATAAAGACGAGAGACGAAACATGTGAAACCGCGCGAACGAGGTGCACCGTAAAGATTTTTCGCTCTTTCACGGACACTTTCCGAGAATATCGCGGTGCAAATTTTGGTAACGCGCGAAGGACTTCTGTAAACATTTCAAAGCGTGCAATCTTGTAAGGTTGCGGTTGTTTTGTAATTTACTCGCGCGAATGACCACAGAAATGTACACGGAAAAAACGAGTTTTGCTCGAAACATCTAATAAAATTTAACTAGACCCAAACCCGAAACTAATTTTATCGTCAAAAAATACCTGCGGGAGACTCGGGTATAATGAACGGTGCTGCAAACAATTTTCTTACTTCAGCAATCAGTTTGAGCGTCCTACATGATTATTTTGTCCAATATTTTGTCTAATAACAGAATCATTTTTTTGTTTATGTCTGGCTAAATTTTTAGACGCTTCAGTGAAATCTTTCTTTCCCGAGTAAAGTGAGAATTTGAATGAAACTCTCTTCTGTTTAGAATACCCGAGGGAAGTCGTGAGATAAGATATTTTGAGAGCATCCCCGCTGGCTTGTTCTTCGAAACGAAAGCTCACGGAGATGCGTGAGATCGACGAATCTGCGCGTGTCACCGAAACCGACAGTGTCACTCGAATATTTGTGTATTTCGAACAGCCGAGATTAGAAATTGCGATACGAACGTGAATAGGAATACGAGAAGAATGCGCGGGAGGACTACTGCCGTTGGAACAGCGGATTATTCAAAGTCCCGTCAACGTCGATCGCAACGCGACTCGGCGATCGAGGGATCGTCCATCAAGTGGCAAACTTTTCCGAAGAAAACGTTCATTCGTCGAATAACGCGGAGTAAATCTGAAGAAAGAGGAAACGTACAGAGCGCACCGCGAGAGGATTGTACCACGTTTCTTTGGCGAGAAATGTGAGACTGTTGCGGAAGATTAAATGCCAAAGACGGAACAATAATCGCTACTTAAGAAGACAGTATTTATAGTAGTAAGAATAAGATTTAAAGTAATGTATAAACCGTAAGAAGTATTTCACACAGTTTTCAATCAAGGAATCGACCAAAGGTACATATATAGATTTACCAAGATTTTTTAGTCAAAATAATTATTAAAAAAACAACACATATATTTTTGACGATCGAAGAAAGATATTTTCTTAAAAAGCAAAAAAGAAAAAACTGCAAGGATAACAATTGAAGAAAATGAAGTAAGTGATTAAGTGAAATAGATCTCTTTTCGAAAAGTTTTACGGAAGTTGAAAAATACGGACCATAAATAAAAGAAAATGTATACAGTTAACATTTTTTTGTAAGATCCATTTTCGGTATTTTCCCTTCAAGTTATGAACTCGTGTCGTGCTCGAAAGTGAAAAAGTGGACGAGAAGTCGGACTTCGACGCGGCTGAAAAATGGCCTCGAAATCGGGAACAGTGAAAAATGTAGACAAAGAAACGCGGTAAAGCGACGTGAAAGGACTTGGCACGTCCTGCGGACGTTATTCCGGGGTATCCCCCAGAATCCGTGGCCCTCCGATCTCTTACTCTAGTATCGTTCTGGTACCAAGATGCTGGACATATTTCGCGGCCTGAAGAGTCTCATAAAAATCTCGCACATCCATATCGACAGCGCCGTTTTCCGCTTGCATTACAGCCTGACTGTGATCCTGCTGATTGCGTTCTCTCTGATTGTCACTACCCGCCAGTACGTCGGCAATCCTATCGACTGTATACACAGCAAGGACCTGCCCGAGGACGTTTTAAACAC
The DNA here is from genome assembly GCF_001594065.2 of Cyphomyrmex costatus. Classification (NCBI taxonomy): domain Eukaryota; kingdom Metazoa; phylum Arthropoda; class Insecta; order Hymenoptera; family Formicidae; genus Cyphomyrmex; species Cyphomyrmex costatus. The sequence goes on from NW_017275207.1 coordinate 5,912,562, forward strand.
TTACTGCTGGATACACAGCACCTACACGATCACCGCGGCGTACCGGAAGAGAGAGGGTTTGGAGGTACCCTTTCCCGGCGTCGACAATTCCAAATCGTATCCCGAATCCGAGCGAAAGGAGTACAAGTACTACCAGTGGGTGTGCTTCATGCTGTTCCTGCAGGTAATCATTCTTTTTTGCACGAAAGAAAGTGTTCCCGACCTCTTGCATTCGATAAATTGAGATGTACCGATTTGATTTAGCAGAGCACAGAAATTTAAGCGATAAAGCACAGAATTGCATTTGTGTGTAAATGTATGTGAATGCGAATAATATTAACAAATAATATTTTAGATGATTGCGATTAATGGAAAAAAAAAAACAAGTAAAATATTTTAGCGCGACTGAATGATAATATTAACAAATAACATTTTGGGTAGCCGAATAATAATAACAAAGCGTCTATTGCGAAAGTGTGACTAATATATGATATAAACTGTAACTGTTTTTGCAAGTGCGGATATCGAAACATTGCCTGCACGTAAAATTGGCCGCGCTACGCGGAATATAATGTAATTCGAAGATTCCATCAAAATTTATATGCGTCCATTTAACGCCAAATGTAATAGCTCGGTCCTAACTCACGCCTTTCATGAACGCGCACCGTCGCGTCGATTAGACAAGTGAAACATCAAGCACGTTTAGCGTTGAATGTGTGGTTTGCATACGGGCCATAAAACGTACCGGTGCTTTTAACGTTGCACTCCTATAAGCGTTACTCATCCATCAATCTTTCTGCTCGGGCTCGAGCGACCTGCATGTTGCTCGCGAAGGCCTATCATCTAGTCCATTGCCAAGAAAGAAACCTTAAGTATAACAATGCACTAAACTTCGTCATTGAGAGCTGCTTGTGCGTGATCGTCTTATTCGAAATAAAGATGATTATCACCACAAATGCTCGGACGATCACGCGCTGCTTTACCCCTTTCTGCCCTAAAAAGTTGAATCGCGTCACGCGCATCATTAAAAAAAAAAAAGAGTCTAATAATTATCAAATGTATTTTGTTTACCATATTGGTGCATTATTTAATAAATATTTTTTTAGTAACCAAGCTTTATTATTATTACGTGATTTTTTTCAGTAGGTACATTACACGTTCTGCATTTTAAATAACGTAACTTACGTAACATATAGGATTATTAAGATTATTTGGAGATATAATAGAGAGGTAAATGAGCTTTGCTACGAGATAATAATATCAAATGAATGTGAATTATTTGAAAGAAATACGATTATCACCGCGCATAACACGACAATATTGCGCGCTGTTAAAACAGGAGAAACGTTTTTAATGCGAAATTGAGTGTCAAACACTTGCTGTCGCCTATCGCGGCTGATTATTTCAGCTAGCTTGAAAGAAATAGGAAGATCGTGATCGAAGGTTTAGATGAAACGGGTTAATGGCGTGGCGCGAACACCTGAAATAGCGATCCATATAGTATTTTTCCTTGTGTTCTCGCGCGTTTCTTTCATGCTACTCGCATTGATGTCTCAAAATAAACTCAGTCGATGACAGCCTATCCCTCTACGAAGGTTCTCTTTCTATTTCCTCGTCTCCCTTCGCAGTGTTTTTTCGTCCGGCGTCTCAAAGCAAACTATACAGTTTACAGCGAGTAGTCGCCGCTTTTTTACTGATGTATTCCCTTTCGTTGATTTATGTATCTCCTCACGCATTTCTATAATTATCGTTGAGCTAATTTCATCGTTTGCTGCACAATGAATTCTTTCCCGCTTGTTTTTGTTCGCCCTTTGCGGTTTAAATCACGTAATGTATAAATCATGTTATTTAACTTTTCGAAATTAGCTAATCTTTATTTATTAAAGAAGATTCTTTAAAATTATATTAAAAACGTCAGAGATAAATTACACAAAGGAATGAGTATAGATCTTTCTGATTGGAAATACTAGAAATAGAAAAACAACGTTCTCTCTTCAGTCTCGCCGCTTTGGATAATCGTTAATGACTGCAAGATTATTTGAAATCTATAGCGGCTGAAACAACCGATGAAAAAAGGGTGTTTCAGCCGCTTAACGAGCGCCCCATCGACATATTAATCCCGGTTCTTAATCAGAGCACGGTTATCTTATCTTGACTTTGTCGGCTTTTGTTCGCTTCCTATTTTTTCTAGTGGAAGAGGGAGGTAAAAAGGTGACGAGAAATACGGCTTCATAAGCGTTCATTTTGGTCCGTCGGTATGTTCTTTTACGCGTATAGTAATGGTGCGCTTAATTTCGTTGCCCAGAATATGTGCACGCCGCACTCGTAACACGGTCGATTAAGCATGTTTTCAATGATGGAGATCGTCGAACCGCATTATACTTCCCGTTCGCGATACAATTAGAACGATGAGCTTATAGGAATTCTATACTTACAGTAAAACGTAACACGTCGTGTCATGTAACCTAACGAAGGAAAAATAAAAGGAGCGTCTCACACAGTGCTATTAGTATTAATTGTTTTACTTGGAAATTTTTTCTTGGCCTTGGACAAAAATATATTCCTCCCCTGATCCGTTATTGTACAAATTCAATGATACGGGCGTAAAATTCTAGTCAAATGTCCATCTTCCATGATAAACGTTTACAATGTCAATCAATGTAAATACCCTATGCAGTACATCAAGATTTTCTACCGTCTTATTAGTGCTATTAGTATTAATTGTTTTACTTGGAAATTTTTTCTTGGCCTTGGACAAAAATATATTCCTCCCCTGATCCGTTATTGTACAAATTCAATGATACGGGCGTAAAATTCTAGTCAAATGTCCATCTTCCATGATAAACGTTTACAATGTCAATCAATGTAGATACCCTATGCAGTACATCAAGATTTTCTACCGTCTTAATTTTGACGTCATGGGTGTAATATATACCGATGACGCGTTACTATAAGCTCCATTAATATTCATAATTCTGTCATAGGTGATTTCGGATACGTATAACCTTGGATACATAGAACCTTGTTATAATATTAGACCTCATTGGCTCCCGTTTCAAATTTTACAACAAAGTGACAAAATCGAAAGTCATCTATTGTTATATTTTTTCGGTGAAACTATATTTATATATCATATCAGCCGGTGGTGTAACACTATATCAGATTACGAATAATACAGATTGATGTTTCGTCGATCAGCTTTTAGTTGATCATGCTGACGTTTGCAAGATAATATCAGTTATGTACGTTTAGTATCGAGGTCAAGGGATGCCTCTCAAGTCCGGCCAGTCTTCTGACAGCTTGTACTCGAGACTCACGTGCGTGTTTCTTTTCTAAGTCTATTTATCGTCTTTAATGTTTCCTTCGCAATTGTTCTGTCCCGCCAAAACTTTGAATTAACTCCAATTCACGAAGTGGATAGGATTGTGCATTGATGTGTCAACTACTCAGAGATGAGAAAGAACAGTGTACGAATAGTAGGATGTACGAGAGATATAAAGACAGTCCTTTGTTAAAAAAATTGTTGATTGAAACCATGAATAAATAGTGTTCGTGCGTGTGTCGTGACTTTGTGTTATGGTATTTTAAAAAATAGGACTTATAGACATATGAAAGCAAAGATAATTGTATCAATTCTTTTCATTGATATGATTGCGAAAAAGGGAAGAAATCAACATTTTGCATACGAGGGAGAATCAGTGCTAAACCTCGTAGAGAGTTTTACATTGCACCAAAAATGAAAGACAAATAACAGATGAGAGGGGAGTAAAGTGACAAGAATAAATGAAGGGAGCAAAGTAAATTAAAGGGAAGTTAGAAAAGCAAACAGTAGTTCCACGTAACTTTTACGACGGTTTACGTCCACAAAATGTATACACTCCACCTTAGGTTCAATCTCAAGACTATAAATGGTACGAAGAGAACGTGGGTGGTCCACTTTTACGACTGTAATTGTACTCTACCGAGGATTATTCGTTATCTATTTTTGACGTTTAAAACGGAAGTTTACGTCCAACAAATCAATTTTTAAACAAAATAAAAATCAACAACAGGAAAGTGATAAATCCATGCAAAATTTATACTTTCATTCAATATCTCAAAGTATTTAAATACCTACGAAAGAAAATACTGGTCTAAAAGCAATTGAATTTCGTATTCATCGTGCAGTTCGTTCAAAGGATTTCCAGTAGGATCGAGGGACTAATTGAAAGTGTAAAAATAGAGACAGATCGCTGGTAGAAGAAAACGAGGAGGACGAAGGACGTGGTGGCATCGCGAGAAAGATTGCCCAGCGACTCGAAGCAAAGTCACTCCCCGGTATCCGTTTATTTAACATGCCGCTAATGCTCAAAATGATCGATCTGTTCGGCTCGATTCGATCGCTCTTCAAGGTACACAGGTACGCCGAAGACTCGATGATATTTCGATTGCATTATCGTGCGACGGTGGCAGTGCTGCTAGCCGGTTGCCTCACCCTCGCTTGCAAAAGTATCTCCGGCTCGCCGATACACTGCGAAGCCACCACGGCCGTGGACAAGGCCGTGCTGGAGACCTTCTGCTGGCTTCACACCACCTACAGCATGGTGCGGGCGTTCAACATGAGCATCGGTCAGGCCGTGCCTTACCCTGGGGTGTCAAACACCAAGGGCGAAGGGGGGCACGGCCACGCACCCCACCCGTTGGTCAAGCAGCACAAATACTATCAGTGGGTTATCTTCTTCTTGCTACTGCAAGTAAGAAGCGACGGTCTCTTTTTTCGCATTTTTGTCGATCTTTTGTTTCCCCACGTACACACATTTTTTGAAATCTTTTTTTTATTATTCTATTTTTATATTATCTGCACCTTTATTACGCGTTTTATTTAATTATTTTACTATATTTTACTTTATAATTATACTCGTCTCTATATACAGTAAGTATATCAATAATTTAAGAATATAAACATTTTTCATGTATCTTTATGTGTAGAATATTATTTTTCTTACGAGATACGGTATTTTCTATATCAATTGTAAACGTAAACCTTCGATTCTTTAATTTTAAGTGAAAAAGCGAAAAGTTATTTATATTACAGATAACGAAACATACGAAAGCGATTAAATGCTTATATCTAAATTAAGTTCAGAAATTGCTGGTTCTGAATCAGTATGTCGATACAATATACGATCGCAAATGTGCGTATATTCGTTTATCCGTGATTGATAATCCTTGTTCATAACGTCAATACATAAATACAGGTTACAGATAGTTCTGCCTTTAAAATGCATATGTACCTTCGATGCTATCTTTGATCGTACCTCCGCCTCCCATACTTCAAGCATTACTCGTCTTCGCGCACGTACAATGTCGTTCTTTTTCTCAAGTTACTATCCTCTATTTATACGTCCAATGTTCCTACAACTCTCTCGCTCTTTGATTAATCGTGCATCCGCCTTTTATTTTGCAATTGATTGCTGCGTATCTAATGTGTTTTCTAGACAACGTTTGACACAAAACATGTATAACGTCGCATATCGCTAATAAATTGACAAAACGCATTACTAATATGATTAACGTTTAACAAAATTGAAAATGTAACGTAGGAAACAGTCTTTGAAAACTATTCGCGCGTTTGTAAAGACAGTTTTTATATTATTTTTGATAATAACTAAATAAACAATGAGTATATAATATACAAATGTATCTTAATAAGAACGTAAATTTACTGAATTATCATTTAATAAAATAATTTTTTCTAAGAATTTTTTTTGTATTTATAAATACGCGTAAATAAAAATATTTATATTTAACAGAGATTCAAAATTAGCTACATTTTATCTTAGGTTTATTTTTGCACGTGTTAAAAGTACACTTCTTTGTCCGCTCTTCTTCCTTCTTCGTCTCGCTTTTCTTAAAGCTACAAGCTCTTTCGCCTTGTTTAGCTAAATTTATTCGGGGCTAACAACGTGACACATAGATGCTACGCATCGGCCGGGGATCGTGGCGAAACATGTATGCGGTTCCTTCTTTTCGTACCCGCAATGAATATTTAAAGTCAATTTTCTCAAAAACATGAGAGCCTCGTGTGAAAATTTTTATTCTATATTTTCGACTCATTTTTAATGTAAAATCACTCTCTCTTCGGTTGTACCAGATGTGAAATTGTATATAAGATTGATTAGATTAGAATCTATTTCGTCCAATTTTACTTTACGTTTTAATTATAAATTACAGTTATTAAACTTTCATTGTATAAGAAGGTGCTTAGAAAAGTATCTTTATAACAACCCTTTTTATCACTCTGCAAGATCAATTTCACGCGAAAAAAACAAAGAATATATCTTACAGAATACGCTTTCAAGTTAAAGTTTAATTTACTTGTTTTTTTTTTTTATAATACATGTATAATATTATAATATATTGTATGATTTATTAAAGACCTGCGGAGTGTAAAATTAATTATGTCACTTAATTTTATTCCTTATTATCTAAAGAGCAAACAGTAAATGTTCGAACCTATTTGCATATCTAAAGGAATTTCTGCTCGTCTACAAGTTCAAACACGCACACATTGAAAGAGAGATATAAATGTCCTTTCAGCAGGGCAGCAAATATGATCGCGCTCTCGATCCTGGTTGGCAAGGGAAGAGAGAAGAAGAGAGGGACACAGATCTATTTTCGGTCACGCATTTTCCTTTTCTCTTTACAACGCAGGCGTTCTCTCGCGATAATGCTAAAAGCTGCAAATCGTACAATCGGTCTGACATGCGCGTTTATTTTACGTTTCTTCATAATTCTTGTCAAGAGCGAGGTCAGACCACCCTGTTTGAAGAATCCTGTCGCAGATATGTAAACCATGTATGCCGAGGCCATTAAATGAGTTACGTAACGTCCATTACATTTATACACCGTCTGTATGTAATATTTTTAAGGAGTATAAAAAGTTCAATTTACCGCCAATTTTAGTTGCTGCAATTTTTTCGGTTTATATATTATATATAAACACTTATACGTTAATTATTAAAGTATTTATTTCGAAGCTTAGCGTTTGAAGAGTTCTAAAACAATTTACTTCACACGAAGATTTTATGGAGTCGTATCTTCAACGGATTTTGTGAAGAATTTATATAAAATTGGCGCGATATCTGTGTATTACAGGATTATTATTGTACATGTTCTTCGCATTAAGATTTCACCGTCATCTCGCGTGTTTGTCCCAAAGCCAAAATAATAAGTCGTTTCTGGGTTTCTTAGAAACAATGTGACTCGTTGGATAAAAGCATACGTTTTGGGAAACCCATTAAGTTTCGACGCACGTCTTAAGCACGTACTTTCATTAACAATCATCCGAGCCTTCCGTAAATTGCAATTTAGCTCAAATTTTCTGAACACACGCCAAGACGTAAGAGGGTAACGCGCGACGAGCGTACGTATCTATATTCGATCGTGTACTACGGCAAGCACGACCCGAGGCCCCTGGCGATAAGCCAGAAAGCTTTATATACCGTGAGAAAGGGTTTACTCCCACATCGTGGTCTCGATAAGTGCATTGACATCGCTTCGGAAATTCTAATGTGAGATAAGGTTGTCTCGATTCAATTAGCTCAGATTATCGCTCCAAGCATGACTATACTTACACCTCTTCCATTCATCTCTAAGATAGTATCTATTCTATTTTAGTATTCTAAGATACTATCGAATAATAATATTATAGGGAATTAATAAAACATTACGATAGAGGTTGCGAGATAAGACTTGATAATGGATTCGACTTGAATCTTCCGGCAGTCCGTATATGTTGTGCAACTTGTACTTAATAAGTGTTATCGTTAAATGGTAATTCTTAATTAATGTAATTTATATATAACTGAATTACACAAAAATAAGAGCGATGTCAAGCTGTTAAAATGACCATTCCAGTGAAACAACGAACTGGAAAGTTAACTTTTATAAGACGGCCACTATATTGTGGCGTAAAACTGTCGTATTTTGAAGCGAGGAGTACATCGACGTAACGTATAAGAAATATCTTAAGGAAAACTGTAAGATAAAAAAAATATATACCCCCGCTCACTAAAGGTTAATTAACCGTAGATTTAATTTTGCCGTTAATTCATTACAGCGCAGTTACATGTTATGAGTAATAGCCAATATGCAACTTAATTCGTAGAACATCGACACTCGAGCGTGATAAACGGCGGCGGTATGAAATAATTAAGCTCGCGAGATACTTTCCGCATCTCGAAAGAAGGCGCGGTTAGCAGTTTTTACGCTAAGAGTAAAATGGAATTTCGCTCGTGTATGAGTGGTACTCGTATTGTTTTAATCAGCAGTTATCGGGCGCAAGGTATAATAATGATAACTCTTTTTGCACGTACCGTAACTGTTTGGCTAGTGTGTACATAAGTAGGTCCGCCTCCTACGGAACTCCTCGTAATATATCAGCGATTGGCTGATTCGTCGGTATTTATTCACTCGGCACTTTGCTCGCAGGCGATCCTCTTCTACACCCCGCGCTGGCTCTGGAAGGGCTGGGAGGGTGGCAAGATTCATGCCCTTATGATGGATCTCGACATCGGGCTCTGCTCCGAGGTGGAGAAAAAGCAAAAGAAGAAAATGCTGCTCGACTACCTCTGGGAGAACCTTCGCTTTCACAATTGGTGGGCTTACAGGTACTACCTATGCGAGGTCCTCGCGCTCCTAAATGTGATCGGTGAGTAGCCCACACATCTCATTTTTTTTTTTTTATTTCGGCCCGCGCCGAAATCCTTTGTCAATGTTTGAGCTTCTCGATCAACGCACGTCCTCATCGCGATGTCGTAACACGAACAAATTCCGGAATTCGCAGACCCGTTAGGCGAACGTCACTGCGTATCTTCCGCTTACGATCGATAAACATAAACCAGTTATGCACTTGAGAATGGTATTTAAAGCGTTTCCCTTTCGCTGTTGAAGATGCATATGTTCGCATATAGCTAAGATTAAGAAGTAGCATTTTAAAGAACAATTGACGGCTTTTCGCTGTTACTTTATGTTAAATACTATATATATATGTTTAAAAAATATATTAAAATAAAATAAAATAATAATATTTGTGATTCCAAGAATAAATCCAATACAAATAAAATACTGTGAGCGGTTATTAATGTGTAAATTATGTATTTTAATTGAGATGTACTTACAAACAAAGTTAAAATAACACAAACGTTTCAAGTCTAGAATGGAAAAGTATAATTTTTATGTCCCGTTTAAACATTTATACGGACGTATATATACTGTTTACACACATTCTGTGATTGAAGTATAATAGAAATCAAGATTGAGAGAGACAGAGAAAGTGATAAACATTATGTTGTTACATTGACGGTCCTTTAAAATTTAATATTGATAAACGTGAATATCTCTTGATGCTTCAACAATTTTTATAATATAGTTTGAATATTAATATATAGCTGAGAATAATTAGACAAATATTTAATTTGTTATCGCGGTACAAACTTTGTACCTGTTTGTATTTCTGCGTTGAAGAGGACTCAAATTTAGAGTTGTGGAACATTTGCATTTATCTTAACTTTGTTCGGTAAATAAGTACATCCCAGTTAGTTACGAATTGTATCTTACTACATTATGAATAATTTATGCATCAACGTAATTTATGCAACAACTGCAGAGGCTTAGATATTTTACTTGTAGAATATAATATATCTTCTGTACATTTCTCTACCTAAATAAACGTTTATATATAGTTACTTATCTAAAACTATTCAAAGAAATATGTATTAAGATTTAGTAATTTTCTTTTAGTGTACGTTACAGATTTTCAATACACGTCACAATAATATGTAATCGTTTTCGCAGAAAGGTTGTGTCAAAGACGATGGAATTCAACGAACTATCTCTAAATTAGCTCGCGTTAATTTTACAAACGTATGTAAGAAAAAGGAAGGCTGTATAATGAGCGGTGAATGAATGAATGATTCACGGTAAAAGTTGGCAGCGATACAGCTGGCCAACCGCTTGCGAACTCTCCGATTTGACTTTGAGATAGCTCGTCAATTTTATCTTTTATGTCTATTGCGTTCCGATTAAAATGTGATATGACTGTATAAACGTATGCAGGAATATAATCATTCAACACGTATAAATCAATCAACTACGAAAGCTATAAAAATGTATGTATCGTATAATTGTTTGATTAAATACGAAGTTATTATTCAATATTTCATTCAGATACAAAATTGTTCTAAAAGAACTATACAAATATTATTCTCAAGGCTGAGATTGGTATAAATTTATATGTTATAAGATTTAATATACATATATTTAATAATGTTAAAATAAATTTTTTATGATTTTAAAAAAATACTGTTGCAGAAATATTAAAAAAACATAGAGATTAATTGTGCTTTTAATTTTTATTATACAGTATTCCAGAAATCATGATACAACTGAAAAGGAAATAATTCTATACATACAAAATAAGCTAAAAATGTAAAATAATTTTTTCATACAATCATTTCCAACATTTGTAAAATAATAAAATTCGTCATGCGTGAATATCTTGTTTTGCTGTATATTCTCGATTACTTAATTCAATCAATACAAAATAAGCAGGAATAGTAGTCTATTTAATTAAAACAATGAGATCTGTTCAGTTTTTTAGTTTAAAGACGACTTTTGCGAAAACAAAGCCTCTCATTTAAAAAAATATTTTATTCTATACTTTCGATTTACTTTTTCATGTAAAATCGACTTCTCGGTTGTATCCCGGTTTCCGAAACACCTTGTATACATTATAAGCAGTTGTTGAAACTGCTTTGAGAGAAAGGCAAATAGAAATACAATAATAGAAATGACGGAGAATTGTAAAGCAACGAGCACATTGTCGCAGGTCAGATGTTTCTGATGAACCGTTTCTTCGATGGCGCCTTCTTGACCTTTGGCATCGACGTACTTAGGTTCCTCGAGTCCGATCAAGAAGACCGAGTAGACCCTATGATTTATGTCTTTCCACGAATGACCAAATGCACCTTCTACAAGTACGGCGTCAGCGGAGAAGTCGAGAGACATGACGCCGTCTGTATACTGCCCCTGAATGTCGTGAACGAGAAGATCTATGTCTTTCTGTGGTTCTGGTTCCTTTTCCTCGGCGTGCTCAGTTTCTTTACGGTTTTATATAGGGTCAGTAATCCCGGAAAAAGGACTCCTTGTATTTTCTAAATAATATCTGCGATATAGAAACAACACAATTGTTTTGCTTCAATCGGTGTCTTTTACTTAAATTTCCAAATTTTTAAGTGCAAATAATAAGCTTAACTCTTCTTAAGCAATAAGTTCGTTACAACTTCTAAGATGTTCATTAGCATCGATATAATTAAATTGCTTATTATAATTTAATTTGAGAAATTGTTATCCTAGTTTCAGATGACGTTTAAGATCAAAAGTTAAATCGACACACAGTTTACAGAACACGTTACTGGATATGCATCTAAATTCAAACTGAAATATTATTAAACACTTTAGTTGTGTTATTTCTGATGTCATTTTTTATTATTACTTAATTCTTGTTTTTCTTGCAACATAATTTGTTTCTCCCCGCAGATCCTAATAATATTTTCGCCACGCACGAGGGTCTACCTGTTGCGAATGAGATTTCGTTTGGTACGAAGGGACGCCGTAGAGACCATAGTGCGTCGCAGTAAGGTTGGTGATTGGTTTCTTCTCTACATGCTGGGCGAGAATTTGGACACCGTGATATACAGAGACGTGATGCACGAATTGGCGAACAAACTCGCCTCGAGGCATCACCACGGCGTACCGGGAATGAAGGGCGAGCTTCAAGAAGCCTGATCGAGGTGAGCGCGTCTTCCCTTGTTCTCGTTCGTGCTACGCGTAGGTGTCCGTTGAATAACTTTGCTCTTTATGACACTGGCATTCAGAAACGTATTGAATTCTTGAGGGATCGTCGGCGTACATCCGCCGATCGCCTACGTGATATACTTGTACGTGCTGGATAGCATTTGTATATTATCTGCATCGTGATATTACAACGTGATCGATGTTATACTCGTAAAAATGTTTATGCTTCGTACAGAAAGTACAAGTACAAATGCATATTCTTATCAGTGTTTCACAAAGATAAATACATAATTTTTTTAAGACTTAGGAAATAAAATCTTTCACTGAAAGAAAGATATTTGGTATTTCTGACTATCACTGCATAGTAAAATATGATTAGTAACTCCGTTTTATAGTTATAACTGGTATAAAATGTTAGTCATAATATTTATGTTTATGCTATGTAAAAAAAAGATATATAGGCATCCCAAACTATAAATTTTTTTTAGCATTTATTCTCTCCATTCATGAGAATTATAATAGAAAATTATAAAATATTACACAGACTTTTTTATATTTAAAAAAAGTAAGAAAAATCTTTCAAATATCGACGGTTCGTTTTTTTTAAGTATAAAGGAAATCTGAGAAATTTTTTTAAAAGTCATAAAGTTACACATTCCGAAAAATTCTAAAATTTTGTAAGAGGACTGCTGTCAGTGACCCCGTTAATACAATATAATTTTTTTTTCGTATATGCATTTAGTTTGCAAGTCACTTCAATTCATAGATAATCTTATAAGACAGTTCTAATGGAATTCTAAAAAGTAATTCATACACTGTTTTCAAATCCGAAGTAATTTCACTTTGAAAGAAGCGCGCCATCAGTATTGTTTAGCAACGTAACGGCAAGTATCTCGAACGATCTATGCGAGTCAGGCACGTGCGCGCTTATGATTTCACCTGCCATAACTAAGCAGCGTAGAGACGCGTGTCCCGGCGCGATGTCCATAGATCAATTGACCGTGTCCAATGCAATCTACGCAATCGCTTCATGCGCACCATGAGTCGGATGATTATTGTTGCAGGTTGCCTCGGAGGGACGGTACGTTCAATTCGCCGCTGCCGCTGCCGCAGTTCTGTCCTCGCTCATCTGCATCGCGCGATCGTCGTCGCGTCCGGGGACGACGCGGGACGTGCGATCGCAGCCGGGGCCCGAGAAGACTAGCTGATGGATCTTCCCCGAGGATCCGCGGGTCTGGTCTCGCGAAGAGACGCGTTTTTCCCTTCCGCCGATTGTTGCTCGTTGAACTCGAAGCGATGCGACAGCGATAGTCGCGCGAAGTCGCTTTCATGGAGATCACAATTTGTGGTGAGAAAGAGAGAGAAAGAGAGAGAGAGAGAGAAAGAGAGAGAAAGATATACGCTTTCGCTAGTCATCCTCTAGAATCCAACGTAGTTTCGGCGAGTTCAACGATCTCGATGCTGCAAGCACAAATTTAGGAAAGACGAAATATAGGAAAGTCAATGATGTGTTTTTGACTTCATAAAATTTAGCTCTCTCTTTACGCGTTATATTCGTTATATATTTTAAGATTTATACGCATTCCAGTATGGTATGAATATCATGAACACAAACTGTACAGACGATATCTTGAACGCATCCGTGTCATATTTTTCTGATAGAGGGAAGATCACGTTTCTCGTTAGGTTCCCATGTTATCTCATATTTCCACTTTCTCCTCACTTGTAGACGTAAGCGCGAAAGCTGCATTTGGCCATGTCTTGCAGCACGGGGAACTGAACTCGTCGAAATTGCATACCGGTTCCAGTCCCCCGGTCGCAGCCGGGTGGACTCAACCGGTGGCCCGCAAACGAAAAGACAGAGACGCACAGCAGCGCGTGTGCGAGCGATGGAAAGGACCAAAACTATACACCGGAGTTGCTGCACTTGATGCGTCGTCCCTAGATAGCGACACTCGTTAAGAGACACTTCAGGAACGGCGGCGTGGGTCGTCGAACGGATATCGCACCGACCGGTCGTCGGGAGTAACGCCAGCCAGAGAGACCTTTGTGCCTTTATATACTTACTCCTGTGTCGCCAAAAGACAGGATCTCGAAAGAGTGCCAGACATCGAATGTATCGTCACACGGGATATCTTGTTTTTGCCAATCCTGGGTTCGCTACAAAGAATTCTTTTAAAGAATGCCCTTAGGAACCAGCAATTGAGAGGAACAACAAGAATCGAGAAACAACAAGCTTATCGTAAAAAAATATGATCTTTTTATAAATTACATTCTTAGATGATGACTGTTTTATAGAGATCCTTGTAAGAGATCGGATATTATTTACACAGAATAAAATAGATATATAAGATAGAATGAGATGCAAAATAGAATAGCTGCGTTCAGTTGAAAAAATAGTAACTGTAAGATTCTTTAATATGATTAGTTTATACGTTTAGATGAGGCTAGTGACAAGAATCGATCATAATGAAAAATCTTATAATAATTGCAAAGTTTTTTTCGCTGAACGTAGATATTCCTTTTTGCAGCTGAAATGCATGAATACGTATTTTATTCGCAAACGTTTGGTCTGCCATAATTAAAACAGTGTTCAATTTCTTACTTGGGGATCTCTAACCGATCCTATCGTTTTCCTCATTATCGCGTTAAAAAATGTATTTTGAATCAGAAAAATCGAAAAACAATGGAGGAGCAAAGTAAATCCTGCGTGCCGATATACTCTTTGTAAATTAGTTCTAGACTGTAAAGAGCGTCCGGAATGCTAAGTGGACGCTGCGTATAAGTTGTTTCGAACTATTTAACACTTTTCGTGCCGTGTTTCGCAAATATGAATACTGAGTAAGAGAGATACCAAAGGAGAGAGTAAATCTCTCTCTTTCGTTTACAGATTATTGTATAGCCGTATATTTTTTTTTTCGGACAACGTTACGACGATCTCTTTTGATGGAAAGTTTGAATTTATGTCTTCGAAGAAAGATTCTTCTACTCGATCCATTAATGCAAGAACGCAATATGTAGTCTAGTCATTTTACTCTACGTCTACGTAATTATGTCGATCGCGAATTTATCCACTGATACGGACACACTGCCACCGATCGGGTACGATCGATTTTGCTGTATCTGTCTTCGTTCTATTTAAATGAAGATGGCGTCCAAAATAAAGGTGCGTTACCTTGAAACTTTAAGAGTTATTAATTTTGTGATATTGATTAACGATTCCGAAATGCTATCACGTTTTTGTAAGTTTGTCATGTTATTTAATTTCCTTTGACGTCTACCGATTATAATGTTTTTGTCGATAATAATGTCGGGCATTATAAGTGAATATTTTAATAGTACATTACATCCACAAGTAACTTAAAAGCATTGATTATTCTCATTTAATCAATAAATGAAGATTTCTTCTAAAAACGAAGAATTGAAGCTTTTCATTTGGCTTACCAAACTTATGTGCAAACATTTTATTTCTTCCATATATGTTTTAGACTTCTTTCGTAATTATTTTCAATTGTTAAAGCATTAATCGTATTATTATACTTAATAAAATATTTGTTATTAGAATGAAAGGAGGTTGTAATTAATTGCATCATTTTAGCTTAAAATGTATATTAATATACTATGAAAAAGTTTGTAACAATAAATTACCTTCGTCATTTTTTATGTTGACATGATTTTATAAATTTCTATGACAAATTCAGAATTTATTTTCTGAGCACAATTCACTAAAGCAACAATTATTTCTTGTTTGTTTTTCGTCTGAGAATAAAAATAATATTGATAAAATAACGCAAGTTATTTCTATCGATTATTGTACAATCAAGAGTTTATTCCAGGTAAGTGAAAAATCGAAGAAAGGTGAAACATTCGCCAAATAATTTATTTTTATTAGACGTAGATGGCTTTTAGACTTATAGTAATCGCGTTCGGGTACAAGACGCACACGGGATAACGATTTCGAAGTAACTTCGAATATATTCCGGTGCGTTGTGCGTCGAGTAAGTATTACGTGCATCGTGTTCGCAGCACTTCGGGATGCACGTTGCCATATTCGGGAATGTGACGACGAGAGAGGACCAACCGGTCCGTTGCCCTCCTCTGCCAAAGAGTTCGCCCCGGACATCGCGAAACTGCTCAGCCGCGGGCGATACCAGGCGATAAGTCCAGGCACGATGTTGGACTTTTCGTCGAAAATTAGAACCCGAAGAACCACTTCGTTTGTGTTTCCTTTCGGCGTCGCTCTCAAGTTTGAAACGATTCGGTAACTGCTGATTTTGCCTCTGCGTGTTTTTACTTTCGCCTTTGTTGCAAAAATTTGAAGTTACTTTACTTTAAAATATTCATTGTGACGCATTGCAATAGAAATTTAAAAAATTTAGTAAATTTGACAAGGAACTTAAACTTGGAATTATACATCTTCTATTTTTATTCTCATTTTGTTTCTACAAGAATTATATTTATTCAATTATATTAATAATATATTTATACATACGAGAAAAAATTTGATTGCGTAAATTGAAAGTCTGATAGATTCAATCAGGGTGTCAATTGTGTTTCTTAAAACGAGGTGAAAATTACAAAGGTGAGCAAATTTACTATAATCACTTTTATAATTTTCATGTCAATTCAAGATACAATCAACCTTCAGAAAGATACAAATCAGATTACTCTCTCTTACGTAGTTCAATCTACGAAACATTTTCTAGTCGAGATAAATTCAGCCACGCAGAATTCTGAGTATCTCGGAATACATTTTTGTTTATATTTCTCGTTAATGTAATCAAAATATTTTCCTCAGTGAAGAAATATTCGCGATATGCAACTATATCAAATATCGATATATATTATTCTTTCCGTCAGACAAATTTCGAGTTTCTTTTTAATTGATCCAAGGACGTCGTATGTGAAAGTGAAGGGTCATTGCGCGATTTGGGTTTTCAAGTGACAGCATAACACAGCTACGACGTAACTTACGTCAGAGCGACAAGTGACGCGGTAAAAGTAAATCGACATTGTGGGGAAAAAAGGCAGTGGTGCACAAACAAAAATCCGACGAACGAGCCCGCCGTTCACCGGCGTGACGGATGCACGCGGGAAACACGCGGAGTATACCGCGTTAGATGTCGCGGATTGCTCGTAGATGGTGGATCGTGAAAGTCGCTTTACGGGATTTCTCGCGGGATTTGAAAGCGGCCGACAAATTGCGACGGAGGGTGGGAGGGGGAGAAATAGCGATTTATAGCGATCGCGCGTTATTCTCGCTCGCGATACACTTGACACCTCATCCACGTATAGTGCCGTAATGTTTGACGCTTCGCGAGAGCGCCTTTTTAAAGGGACTGCAGGCGAGTCACGCCGCATAATCGTTATGCAAGGATGATCGTGCGTATCCTAGATGATACGTCGGTCTGCAGAGCACGCGTTGGACAGAATTTACGATCTTCGTTACGCAGAGCTGCCAACGGCATAGACTGTATTAATTCTCGCGCCGCGTTTTAGTGTACTTACGCGATGCGACACGTAAGATTAATTAACTCGAGGAAAAGTTCTCTTTGTCAAAGACGGTCCAAAAAAATTAGTACCTCGTTGACACTCGGGAGAGAATCGATGCGACGTATATAAATGAAAAATCTGTTAGAAAGAGTGCATTAGAAAAGAACTAACATTTTTGTTAAGATCTCTAAAAACTGAGCTAAATATCGATTTGAAATGATATTTCGATTTCAACCATGAAAATAATTACATAAGACGCTCAAGTTGGTTGCTATAAACTCTAAATATTTTGGAATAAATCTCACTCTCCAAAAGAGTGGAAATTCTGCCGTTCTGTTCAAAAGTGATAGGAGAGTGAGATTTCTCTTTTAAAGTAGGATTTATTCTAAAGAATTTAGACAGAATATCGAAATCATTTGCTCATGATGCTTGCGTTTCCTTTTTGATTCAACAAAATTACTTTCAGATCTGTATCGTAGCTAACTTTTTAGATAGCTCATCAAAACCATCCTCTTCGTGTACAATTTCGATTTTCAAATTAGGAAGT
This sequence comes from Cyphomyrmex costatus, assembly GCF_001594065.2. Classification (NCBI taxonomy): domain Eukaryota; kingdom Metazoa; phylum Arthropoda; class Insecta; order Hymenoptera; family Formicidae; genus Cyphomyrmex; species Cyphomyrmex costatus. The sequence continues at coordinate 5,930,419 of NW_017275207.1, forward strand.
GAAAGCGATTTATTAACTAATATGTACACGCTCTTACAAACATTCCAACTACCGTTATTGCGAATAAATTGCATTCGCTTTGTTACACCGTGGCGCAATACTGTTCTGTGAATTATAACTAATGCGTGCAAGTCTAAATGTGCAGGGTAAATTAATCGTTCTATTGATCATTAAACCCCGATATATACTGATAATCTCACAGGATTACCGATGCGGTAATATCTCCTTCATTTATATACATTTCTCTTTTCCAACGAGCGTTCCAGCTGATCAGCTGATTATGACGGAAAAGTGACGCGAAGGAAAATCGTCGACTCGCGAAACTCCCATTGCGAGAAAAATTCAAGAAGGTCAAACCTGTCGAACGAAACAACGCCGATCGACGACGAGCCAAGCAAAGCGATCGGAACTGATCCTCCCGCCAATAGCGGACGCGTTTCGCTGACGGAGTTTCGAGTGGTCTTTCCAGTTTGCGGCGCGATCAAAATGGTCCGACGTTGTGGTATCCATTTCTCCCTCTTGCCTCCTTTGATCTTTCTCGTTCTCCTTCCTCGCACCCGCGCCACCCGTTGTCCTCGCCCCATCGCGGGGTTCTCGTCGTTCTTTCCCTTACCCCGCGAATCTTCCGCGTGTCCGGCTAGGCCGGGCCGTAAATGGCGAGCAGAAGGCCTTGGGCGCCCACGCCCCCGCGTTTTCTCTCATCCTCTCTCTCTCTGTCTCTCTCTCTCTCTCTCTCTCTCTCTCTCTCTCTCTCTCTCTCTCTCTCTCTCTATCTCTCTCTTTCTCTTTTCTCTGTACCGAGGATCATCGCGATCTCTTATCACCGACATCGCGAGATCGCCGGCCGCCATCTGTCTTTCGCCTCTCCCGAATGGCTGACGGATCGCGCCTTTTCGGCAAACGATTGGGGAAATGATGGAAAATGATCAAAAGGAAAGGCAGACATTTAAAAGATAGAAAATAACCGGGAAACGCCTCGTCATATTTTTTAATATAATAATATTCCTTAGCAATCAGTACAAAAAAAATAGTATCAAGTAAATATTATTTACAATATCGAATTAGTAATATAAATAATGTTAACTCTACGATCCAAATTGTTGCAATTGATGCAAACCGATGGAACTGACGTGGCACACGGTTAAAGTGAGAACGCAACGTGTATTTTACATCTTTATATTATTGACTCTTTAATGTCAACTCTTCAACATCACGAAACACGCGAGTGTACAACTCCGTGAGGATAAGCAAGCGGAAAAGATCTCCCCGCGGGGCAGGGAGTCGCGCAAACTAAGTGTCTTTCAGTTGGAGAGTGCTTCGCGGTACGAATTCCTGGCGCCAGGGCGTTCGCGTGAAAGAGTTTCGCGTCCTTCAGAGACGACGCCGGCTTTGGATCGTCTCGAGTGGAGTCGCCTCCCGAACAGAATCGCGCAAAGGGAACTGCTAGTTTCCGCGACGGAATAATCACCGTTCGGCGAAAACGAATAGCGGTTTTGAACTCGCTATGGAAGTTGGGAGACGAGCTCGCCGCGTCGTCGCCTGGGGACACCGCGAATTCACCTCTCACCGGAGTAACGGATGTCAGTCCGGAATACCAGCAGTTGTCAAAAGTATTCGTTAAACGCCTATCACGCGATGCTCATCTTGCGAAGTCCGCCTTAAAGCGAATCTCGCGCGGGATAGCTACTCCGAATTTTTATATAAAGCAATTTTCATATGTAAAAGTCACAACAACGCAGGAAGATTGATTTTACTAAAATATTAAGAATATAAAATTAATACATAATTATAAAACAGTTTCTTTAAGTATTAATGTAATTCATGTACTTAAAAATATTTATTCAACTATGTTTATTAATTCTTCATATAAAACTTGTATAGCCGTTACTTTTATCATTTTTTGCTGTTACTACGTTTTTCTACGAGTGAGGGCACAGATCACTTCAAGGATCACGATCCAATGAAGAAAAAAAAAAAGAACCAATCTACGTTCTATTATATATGTGAAGGATTGCATTAAATAAATAAATACTTCGCTTCTTTATCACAAGTGCCGAAGAGAAACATCGTGTCTCACAAATGCCATAAAAGATATCAAAACACCCGAATGCTATCTGATTCAATCACGGCGCATCAGTTTACAAGCTGTAAGTCAACAGATACAGCGTCACGAAAATTAATCGTCATCGTTTGCTCTACCATTCATCCGGAGAGGGAAGTGGGCTCTTTAAAAAAGAGAAAAGATAAATTACCAAGATCAATCGTAAGGATTAGAAAGAAAGGCTCGCCCTCTCGGTTAGCCGTGCCCTATCATCACACCTGTCCGCAACTCGTCGTCCCGTCTTTCTGACCGTAGAAAAAAAAGAAAAAGAAGAAAGACATTCCGCCTCCCACGATTTATCAGGGGGAAGGGGAGGGGTGGGGGTGGGGGGTCGAATCACCCGGATGCTGCCGGTCGGCGATCCCGAGGGGTACCGAGGCGCGCGAATAGATGGGCGGGTGGTCGAATAAAACGTGGTATATCGCAGGTAAAAGGACGCGCCGCGGTACAAAGGTGCGGGGCCGCGTGCGACGCAAGGCGACGCAAGGCGACGCGACGCGATCGCGAGTGGGAAAGGAAAAGGCGGCGGCGGCGGCGGCGGCGGCGGCGGCGGGGCGGCGCGACGCGCGTCGTACCGAGGTCGTCGAGGGGGGCTCCGTCGTCGCAGGTGAAACGCTCTCTCAGGAGAACGGACTCAGTTGTGGCCGCGCGATCGCGCTTAGACGGTATTTACCTGCCTGCGCGCGGAGATCCCGGCAGGAGCGTATATCGTCCGCACGCAGTTCCCCCGAGAGCCCCCCTCGGAAGCGGGTCCGCAGGCCCCGCACGCACCGTACGCACCGTACGGACGCAACACGGCGAATATACGCCTACGAGGTAGGAGAATCCGCGTGTTTTGTTAACTTTTTTTCGCTCCTCGCGGAACGAAAACGCGCTCGTCATACACCGCGACACGCTGGACGAATCGCAACTCGGAGGTTGTCCGTCATTGTCGGACTGCGAAACTCGCGCAAACGCGCGAAAATATTACGGTTCGTCGCGGAATACGGATTCGATCCTCCGATCTCCGCGAGTTTCCTCCAGCAGTGACCGGTGGAACTTCGCGCGACTTTTGGTACCGCGGAGATGGAAAGCGAGGAATTCCACGATGGTAATAAATTCTACGGATTTCGTTTCCGCGATTTGATTTACGAGAGAATCTTGGCAGATATACCTCCTGCGTGACCGGCACGCGGTTGTATTTTTTTTTTTTCCCCACAGGAAGGCGCTTATCTCGCGCTCGCTTTTAACGTTAGTTAACGTTAGTCTGTCACGCCGCCGCGGCGGTGATCTCAACGCTGACAGCGTCGAACGAATCGAGGTCGAGCGAGAGTTTCCGACACGGTGCGTGGTTCGCGACTCACCGTGGAGAATTCGACGAGGTCGTCGACTGTCAGCGCGAAAGACGCGCTCATTAATTCCGGATGGGGAAGAGCCGTAGGGCAGCCCCCAGTAGCAATTTTGTGAGCGTGAGTAAGCTGCGCTCGCGAGCGCGCGTCGCCGCTCCGCACGCTATAGGCGTTCCCCGCTCGCGTAGAAAACTCGTTGAAGGTAGCAATTTTGTGAGCGTGAGTAAGCTGCGCTCGCGAGCGCTCGCGCGAGCGCGCGTCGCCGCTCCGCACGCTATAGGCGTTCCCCGCTCGCGTAGAAAACTCGTTGACCTTCGCGCCTGCGGACGTTGCCGGAGTACGAAAGCGAGCGGCAAGTCCGACTGAAAAATCTCCCCCTTCCGTCGATTTCGGTAATCCCACGTCGGGAATACTTGTCGTTAAAGGACACTCCAATCGACGCGGAATGCAAGACTTCGATTTTTAACAACCACATTTCAAGGAACAAAGTCGAAAGAAGTCGAAAGAAGGTCGAAACGACTTTCCAGTTAAGACGTCATGAAAGTCAAAATAATGATCTTTCGTTATAAAAGTTTGACTGTTCATTGATGTTAAAAGAGTGAAAAGAAAGTCATTTTGATCATCTTTTATTCACTTTTGTGTGTTCCTTGGGTGGATGATATTTTAAATAATTATTAAGTAATATCCTATTTTATTACGTACGAAATTTAAAAGCGGAAACATAAACGTCTCTTATGTCTTGATAAAAAAAGATCAGACATCCGATTTCAAAGATATATATTAAGTGCCTTGCATTCCTTTCTCCTTTATCCTCACAGGGGGTATCGAATACTCGTAGCAAGTGTATCGACCTTTCGCTAGATACTATCGTAACGGACTCGGATGCGAAGTGTTCGTTCCTTCCATCTCAAGGTTTCGATCTAGGAAAACAGAGTGTCGCAGGTCCCTGAAAGATACAGAATTTCATTCGTATTTCTGTCGTAGTTTAACATCCAGCAATTTGTACTATTTTAATACACTCATCCAACCACCGTCAAGATGGATGACAAAGTGAATCCGCTGCATGGCATTCTCTCATCCGCGACGTAAACTTTAAAATATCACGTATTTGTCAAGTCGGACAGTTTAAGCTCGACTTCGACGGTTCAGGATAAATTCTAGAAAGCGGAATACAGATCTGTTTTACCTACGCGGAGGCAAGTATGCGGAAATAAAAGCGATATATTTCGGGGAGATGAGTCACTTGACAGGCGCCACGTGAGCGGTATTAAAATAGTTATGTGGCAGATAAGCCCCAGTAACGCGATATCGGTATCGATGTAAACTAGGAAACCGCAAATAGACACAGCCTGGGAGTCTTAGATAAGGATAAGTTGTAGGTTACTCAAATAGTCTATGCGTTATTTGCAACAAACAGACACCGTTTATTTTGTTTACCCTCGAAATTTATCACGATTTGACATTCCTTTGCGCGGTAAGTCTCCTGTACTTCTAATATTCCGAGACGTATTCGTTTCGAACTGTCGCCTTTCCGACTTACATAAACATATACGGAGCTCATAATTTGATCGCAAACCACCCTCGATATTTACGCTTCTATTATCAGACGCTTTGCCCTAACTTCGTTTTATCAGCACTTTACTCCTAAGTTGCTTACACACAGAAAAATGTTCTATTTCTGAGAAAATTGATTATGCGATTTGTTGTCTTTCTTTTGAATAATGGTTATATCTTTAACAAAGAATATTTTCTTGATAACAATCTTAAAATATACTTATTACAAATTTTAGAAAAAAAAACTCATTATTACGAATTGATTGAAAGAGCGCGATTTTATATAATAAGCAAATCGAATTTATTTATAATCTTGATCGAACTTACTAGAATTTAGAATATATTTTAAATAAATTTAAATGTTGATCAAGTTATGATAGATTTGCGAATGTATGAACTTTTGAAATACTTGATACAAGTAATTACTTCTTACTTACGTACAGTATTTTTATGTGTGATAGCAGATATAGACCGCGATAGATGTTTTTCAAGAAATTCTGTTATGTTCCGTTCGATTGGCAGAACTTCGTACAGTAATCGATCAATGGACCGATAATCAACATTTACATTTTCAAATGTGCAGTCTACATACGTCCTCGTGCTTCGTATATTCATCGGTGATGGATGAATCAGGCATAGATGTCGTTCAAAAGATTGCGATGATTCAAGCAGGATCCATAGAAAAGCAAAACGGATTCGATAGACGCTCGAAAGTTTAATATAGGCGATGTCAAGTGAAAAGATTCAACGATCATCGAGTTTGAATACAGTATCCGAAAGAAGACAGCGATAAAAGTTTTCCGCGCGTACTATCGATAGTTTATACAGATTGACGTTTATATGATTGATTCCTCTTTGTCTTATTTCATAAACGGCGATATATCTTTTTAATTGGATTTTTTCGAAACTACTACTTACTGCTATGTCATTTGGATGCTTCCTGCGTGATCCGAGAGATTAAAAATAAATTGCATAAGTATCCAATTAAATTACATAAAAAATATGAGTGTAAGAATTTAATATTACGCGGCGTTATTCTCATCCCGTTCAAATTCTCATGACACCTAAGACGTGCGTTGGAATCTGCGGTTGCGTTAATTAGAATTCTAGTTGAAAAAATTCTCTGTAAAATCTATTGTAATTCTAATTGCGAGATAACCAGAATACGATCCGAATCTTACACGGTTCGTTCATTTTCAACCAGAAATCTTTCTCGTTACATCGAACGACTGTGGAAAGAGGAAAAGCGTGGAAAACACGCCGTGCTACGCCACTGGCACGCGAGAGAGAGAGAGGTGCGCGACGTGTATCCAACGGACGCGTGTCTCAGCTTCTACGCGGAACAGGATACGCACGGGCACGCACATCACGAGGGAACGCCACGCATCTCACCCGCGGCGCCGTATCGATTTTCGAATTAGTCGCTCGAGAAAATTTTTACCGCGGCGCCGAAGATAGGTGTAAGCGCTATAATCGACAGCGATATACGCTCACGCGATGATCTGTCACCAGGAGGAGGGGACGCGTACGGTTTGGCGCGCGTTGGCGCTCCATACGAATTTCTAGTTTCCCCACGTATTTATCTGTAGCGGTCGATTCACACCGTGCGATTCCACGCGGTGCGCGAAATTTACGGTAATGACACTGTAAAATCGCGTCCGCAAGCGCGTAGGTCGACACGTGGAGATCGTTTTTGCTGCCGTCGGTAGGGCACCGAGTGCGATAGCGTTTTTGCCTCTGCTTCGATAGCGGGATTTCAATACAACGTCGTTATATTTAATACCATTTTACAATCGTGCGCGACGATCTCAGGAATTAGATTTCACACTCTTCTGGAGAAATATTTCACGTTATTTAAAAAAAGCTGTAAGATTAATTAATTGGTATGTGTAAATTAATCTTCTTATTCGTTTTAATCGCAAATTAATTTTTCTTTAACGAAATTGAATATTTGAACTTGAATCTTTAAATAGAAAACAGAGTGCACGTCAAAGGAATCATTTTGTAATATTCTTAACACGTATATGTATAGAAACATGTTTGTCGTCTAAAAATAACCTTCTCATGTTCAACTATAACGTAAAAGTTAAAGCGCCTTTCAATATCAATTATCGCAAATACGCTTCAAATTGATACATAATGGTCCAAATATATGTGAAGGGACTCTGAATTAATATAAATGAAGAAGTTCTACATGATTGTTATAATACGAGCGCAATTTAGCAGATTGTACAACAGGTAGTCTGCGTTTCGTAGCTTCGGCTTTTCGGCCCTTAAAACGACGAAATTGCACGCTGCGGCCGATACGGTATACACGTCGATGCGGCCGCGGCCGTGGCGATTGCGGCAGCGGCGGCGGCGGCGGTGGCACCGCCTCCTCGAAAACCGGTCCTGCTGCCGCCGCCGCCGCCGCCGCCGCTGCCCGCTGTCGATTTCGCCTGGCGAACACGCGATCGCCATCTTGGATCCGGCGAGGATGACGTCATTGGCACGGGGCACGGTCGCTTTATTCACTGCCGCTTACGCGCCTCGCATAGGTGCGGACGCGTTTCTCGCTGGGGAAATTGTACTGGAAAATCGGCTGAATAATTAAGTGTATATATTTCCGAATCTAAATTTCTAGAGAAACGAAATTCGACCCGTGATAATTAAAAGTGAATTGAAATACACACACACACTATCTTTCTCTTTTGCAGTTCACGATATTTACAGAAATATCTCTCCTTCTGTAATGCAAAACATTAAGCTTCTTTTTACATTCGGATTAATTTTCATAAAATATATATATATCGAACAAAATTTTATTATTTTTTTACAATACTACTTTTGTGATTAACTGTTTTTTCTTTTAATCGGTAACGTAAATAACATCGATGCAATATAACGAGAAGTACGATTTATTAATAATATAGCAAGATGTGTTATTAATAAACAGTCATTGCATTTAATCACGATATTTACATACATTTACTTTTATACTCGGAATACATTGCATAATTAAAAAAACTGTAATTTTTTGTTTCTTCTTCTGGTGTCTATTTATCGACGATTTAAATAAATAAATAAGAGAAACCAAGTTAAATTGCTGTTAATTTACGTTGCTCAATTTATGAAATTTTATTTATGAAATTTTATTTAGTTTATATAAGATTCAAGAGGCGATAATTAGTAGAAATTACTTTTTACTTCTGAATTTTTAAAATACAAAATTAACGTTGCGACATAAAAGATCCAAACAATTCCTTCAATTTGAAATTTGTTTTATAATATAAGAATATATATGAGTGCCGCAATTTAATTACTCTAAAATTTATCAATGTGTTTTAACTTTTCTATAATATTACACATTTATTCAAGGCAATGGTAGAATGTAATTAATTTTAATTCTCTCGCACACATACTCCTATTGAAATCAATTTTTTTTCAGAACAAGTATATATACGAGTCATTAATAGATGTGTGTGTGTGTGTGTGTGTGTGTGTGTGTGTGATAGCAGGTTGATTTTAACGTCGATAAATGCAGACTGGAAATCGCAGTAGACGCAATCGTGGATAATTGATTCAACAAGGGTACAACTTCGCCACTGTAAGATCCGTAAGCTCGATAGGCAGATTCCCATGACGTATAATATAGATGTTCGTGGGTAAAGTATTTGCGATGAAATTATTAAGTTCGCGGAGGCGCGTGCGACCGTTGCGATTCGCATGTAATAGTGACTTTCTGCGTATAAGCACCGTAAAAGATTTTAATAGCATATCATTAATATGAATTCAAAAAAATTGCACAGAAAATGGCCACCGTGCACGTTGCGCTCGCGGTAATAAATATTTTTCCCTTTGGCGACTGTTATGCGAATCTTATCAATAGCTTATGTTTCATAATTCCCAGCTCACATTCCCTTTGGTTGTCGTACGCAATCCGACGGAAACTGCAAGACTTCTGCTGTTAGACTTAGTTAATCGTATGCTTGAAATGTATTAATATATGTTATTATATGCCTATCGTGCGTTACTCTTCGTTTTTGCTGTGCAGCGACCTATTTGCAAACGCATAAATATGGAAAACTATCTTTCTGCGGCCAAGATAATTTTACATGTCTCTCATTTCGAAATTTATGCATCAATATGGCGAGAGGATGGACTTAATCTTATTCCCGTAGACTATTATTATTTACTACAAAATATATGCAAAATGATAATAAATTTCATGATTTTTGTGATAATAAATTTATTTTATCATATTTAATAGGACGTAATTGAAATGGAGGATAATAATCGACAGACATCATGAATACGATTATTGATGATCAATTTCGTTTTAATTATATCCTCTATTAAAATAGATTAAAGCAAATTCATTATTACCAAAATTTCATGAGATTTATTATCATTTTACCGCATATATTCTGTAATCACTTTCGAGAAAGCTGTCATAAGTGTACAACGATATATTTTTCATATCAGATCAGTAAGAAAAGTTTACCGCGCTGCAATTTGTTTTAATTAATTTTACATATTTGATATACTTCGCATAACATATGGTGTAAGAGGATGATAGAGTTTTGTGCTTCACTTTCGTTTTAAATATGTCAGTCAGTCGAAAATGATTAGATACGCAAGGCTCGAAATCTATTCGATTTCTAGAGGCAACTTGTTCAGTTCATAATTGGTGATCGCGTAAATGCGATCTATTTTCTTTCTATACGTACATCATACTACGTCCCTGACGCAGCAGCTTTGCAACCATTCACTTCGAGCTATAGAACACACTTTCGCAATAGCAAAAGTGTGATTGCTATAATCCCCGGCTGCAGCGAGACAGCACAGTCCACAGCTCTGATATTTCGGTTTTCTTTTCTCCTATATCTGATCCCGTTTATATATCCGTTTCGCTGACGTACACGACAAGACGCGAGACAAGATCGGCGCGATCGTTATGCAGCGGCCGTTGATACACGACCGGCTGGAAGGTTCGATAATGGAGTAATGTTTCAACCCTTTCAAGTGATTTTTGCTGCTTTCAAGAAACAACTTTCAAGTGATAACTTGTTATATTTGTTTTATTGTCGACGTACTTACAATTCTGAAAAACCGATGTATAATTCATGCTCTGATTTTATCCGTCCTCTCGCCTTCAAAGAAATATCGAGAATGTAATAGGCTTTTTGTATTTATTCTACAAGGCGTTACAAACGTGCTTATTATTGCTGCAAAGATCGATAATGGCAATATCCTGATTTCAATGTTTTTGCTCCAGAAGGAAAATGTTTTAAATGATATCTATTGCCTGTTTTATTAATCGTCATTGATTATCGGTAACGATATATATAAAAATCGCGGTTAATTATTAAGGACGATAACTTCCTGATCGTATTAAGTAACTTTTGAGAAAGCTGGCTACAAAAGTAACGATTTCTCATATATTATATATTTGTTATTTGATAATATGACAAATTTATTTGTGCTGTGTACCCGTGTTTTAATTAATTTTTATACATTTGATATATACTTTAACGTACCAGAGATAAATGTACGAATTTAAGTAAACTTATATACATAAAATTTTTTTCTTTCTATTAATTTACTACAATTGATTATATGATTGACGGTTCAAGATATAATTGATAAAAAATTATAACATATATTATCATCATTTTCTTTTATTTTCTCTTTTTAACGTAGCAACGCATTACTGTATTTTTATTCTTTTTTTCCAAGCACACTTACGGGAATATTTCGATATTATATTTATTTAAAACTACACGCAAGAAATTGTGCATTGTTATGCATCACAGAATGCATCTTCGCGTGTCATTCCTTTTTTGTCATGGAGTGGAAGAAGTTGTAGGCTGTTTCGCGATTCTGGAAAAAGGAAACTGCAATTTTACTCACTCAGAATAATCCGTGTTATTTCCGTTTCTCTTTTTTGTCTTTCTTAACCTGTTGGTTATTCTGGCCTCTTGTTGTTCCGCATGGACACAGCGGATTCTTCTCAATTATATTTTATTATTTTTACATCTATCCATACGTACTATTCTGTTGAGACAATTTTTATTTCTCCGTCTCAAATCGAGAGATGTTACGATTCTTTTTCTTGCGTATAAATAAAATATGAATTTAATTTAATAATAGGAAATAATTCTCCGTGAGATATTTCATCGTTCATAACAGCAGTCGATTATAACGCAGTAAAATCGTTCTTAATTTAAAATCGCCATACTTTACTTACTTTCTGCGTACCTCGAATAAATAAAGGATTAAGTATTGAATATTGAGTATCCATTTGTCGTTTAAAATTCAGTTAATCCCTTCGTGAGACCAGAAAGAGCCAGCTTCTCGCTGTCGAAGCAATAATTTCTCGTTTCATGTTAATTAACTTGATATTTTAGCTGAACATCTGCACGCTTAAAAAGGAAAAATCGAATTCTGTAAGCCCGTATCGTATCAAGAGCGACCAATCAAAGAGGCTCTACGGCGCACGCTAGCATAGAGGTGAACAAGCTGCGGTATAATTCTCGATTCGCCTCTCGGTCGCGGTCCTTTAATCCGCCGGTTACGTTTATCCTCCTACTTTTCGTGCGTTCAGTGATGCGCAACGAACGCAAGTGCGCGAGCGCTCGTGTACCCGCGCGCGTGTGCGCGGCGGCGTGCAAGGGCACACGCACGTGCGCGCACGCGTATCCGCGCGCGGTGCGACCAGTGAAAGTCGAGACTTAGCGCGCGGCTTTTGCGCAACGAGATCTCTGTTGTCTCCATCGGATACTGGTTCGACTTTAAAAGGCTCGATCGCAGAAAGGCATCGAGACATTCGGCGTGACTGGGCGTTCACGTCATACCTTGTTTCCAAGAACGAGATACGGAGGAAGCTCGCACTTACTAGCATCTCGTAATCGATTGAAAAATAGTGATGCTAGAGATGGCTTTAGCAGGCCTGGATCAATATCTACTTTTTTCATCTTAATTTTTTTTGCATAAAATGCAAATCTATCGTTTCGTAATTAATGTTGTAATCAGTAAAGAGAACACAATAAAATTAACAAAGTTGGAAAGCAAAAAAAAATATTTAGAAATCTTTGCAACTGAACGTCAATATTTCCTTTAACATTATATAACACATATAAACATGTTTAATTTCTATTCGCGCAAAGTGAGACAATTTTATTTATGTTTAGATATTTATGTGAACATTATATATTTTTTCTAGATATGTTAATATGATCGTTTTATCTTAAATTAATGCCAATAAAAAAAAGTCTGCAGTGAGTCGTTCTAGAAGTAAAAGAATAAATGCCTATGATGCCTCTGATTTCAAAATGTTTTAATTATATTCTTGGTTAACCTTGACACTTTATATTTTCATACTTTCTTACTATATATTTATATTTTTATATTTTTTCCCGCTACATTTAAGCATGAATCTGTTAAAGCATAGTAAATAAAATAGACTCTTAAGACATTTGTGAAATGCGAGCAAACGACTAACATTAAATATTACTGACTTCCGAATTGTAACGATAATCTTTTTATTTTGTCTTGTATCATATAATTTTCTTCCTTACTTTGTTAATATAATGAAATTACATTAATAATGTAATAAAAAAATAACAATTTTCTCCTCGAAAAACGTAATGTTTTCATTAAAAGAAAAAAAATGAAAATCACGATGACATCGAGGTCGAGATTATGAAATGATTACGTCTCTCTCTCGAGGTTTTTTCGTCGCTTTGTTTTTCCAAAGTCGTTGTTTCGCATCGTTGCCTCTACCATAATATACGAGTCCCTCCATCCGTCTTCGAAAAGAGATTCTTGCTAACGAATATAAATCTGTCATCCTCTCTTCTTCTTTTTTTTTTTCTATTTCTTCTTTCATCTCTACGCACGCGTTTCCGTTTTTGTAGTATCCAACGTGATGGAACGCATAGCATATCTCTCTTTTCCATTCCGTGCGGAATCGTCGCCGCCCCGGTGATACTTTTATGTAATAGTTCCATAGAAAAGTATAAGTCACCCTGCTGCAACACGACATCCGTGAGTAATCCCGTCAGCGACGCGATGTGTTTATAAGTACATGAGAAAAGTTTTGTCATCGTTTCCTAGCAGAAATAAACTCGGACAACACGTAGACCTTCAATTATTTAAATAGCTCTTGGGAATTATTTTAAGAGGAAAAGCGATGATTAATACGTACGCGTGATTTACCTGCAAATTATCGACGCAATCAATCTTTTTTTTACTTTACATTTTACGCTCTTAAACTGATTATTATACTTCTTATCTCAGCATTTATCACAGGCATACGTGTGCATTATATATATATATGTTTAGTTAAAAATTTCCTGAAGAAAAGCTCTCGAAAATTATCGCTTACTTCTAGAAGATGCGTTACGTTATTTCGAAATAGTAGTACTTCGCTTGACTGATTAGTTTGGGAAAGTTTCTCCACATTTACATAAACGCATTTATAGAGAAAGTCTCTTTAAATAAAGTATTCGTAGCGAATACTTGTTAAGTTAATTCTCGTCTCTTTTTTCTACTCTTAATAATATTTTTTTAATTTATCTTCTCTCGATTTTTTTTTCAAACAAACTTTAGATAATTATACTGTTTAAATAAAATAAAATTATAAATCTGTTATCGAAACTTTAATGGAAAAATTAATTTTTACATATCTTTTAAAACGCGTTACATTAAGATTATAGTTTACGTAACACACAGCTTTGTATTATATAAATATGATTTCTTGTTATGTCTATACATATAGTAAAAAAAAATAACAAAGAGAACGAAGGAGAAAGCGAGAAACAATTTTTTAAACATACAATTTTATAAAAATCTTTTTTTAGATTCAATTCTATTTTCAGACACTAATCAAATTTGTAATTTGTGCTTAGTTCGCGAATTAGATTTAGATGCATAAACTTTCAGAAGATTACAGAATATTTCTGTCCGAGAAAGAAACGACTTTCTTTCTTCTCATAGATTTTCTTGAAAGTTTAGAACTTTACTTTTTTAATCAAATATAACAGTAATAAAATTTCTAGATCATAATAAAATACTAATAAGATTCTTAAGAGTTTTTTTTTTTTGGAGTGAGGTTTCAATTTTATATATTTATTTTGATAATTAAATCCGAAAGTTAAAATACAAATTTACTTAACATTCACCGAATTAAAATTATCACTTGATACTCCGGGAATTTTGTTATCTACGTTCCCATTTAATGAAATTTAAATCTTTTTGTATCTCTAATATGTAAGAGTTTGCTTTACATTCCGCCAACAAGGCGACGCGATGCAGGATCGCGTTGGCGTTATCGCGTGGGACATCTCTCGATCTGATGACCGTCATCGAAAGCCTTCGTGAATTCTTTCGCTGATGATCCTCATTATATCGCGAAGTACGGGGGAACGTACGCGCGCGACTTACACGAATATAATCAAACCGTGTATCCACGCAAAGGCGTAATTGGTACGACGATCACGTGCCATTGTCCGAAACAATGTCGATGCCACATGGTGGCTGACTTTAAAAAAATTGGTCGACGAGAGTCAACAAATGCACATTAGTGTACGTGACTACGCGCGTGTGTTTATATGACAGGAAGCGGCCAAGGTTGGCGACGCGTCGTACTTTGTCATAGAATCGATTACATCAAGTAGTTTCTCGCTAGAGAAAAGTGTGCCGGATGGTGTAAAAAGTTACATTAAATTTGACACTGTAACTTTGAAAGTTTTACAAGCTTTTTCCTTGTCGTTTTCGCAAATTTTTAAGACAGTACCAGCACGCTTTTTGCGCTGATGATATAGTGAAGTCAAGTTCGATCTAGCCACAGGATTTCTTAGGCGTCTCATCATAAATCTTTTGATATCTTTTTAATCTCACTCTTCATCTATCTTCACCGAGCCATCTTCTTCTTTTTACGTTTGGCTAGAGTGCATTCTCAGGTGCAATTATAGAGTACGGCCTAATGAAACTCACCCTGAAGGCCATAAAGAATGCTGGAGTGCACGCTGAATGCAATAACGATAAGGTGTTAACTCATGTATTTCTGATAATATGTTTCGGTGGTGAAAAAAAAATCTCATATGCCTTTAATTACTCCGAATAAGGAAACTGTGAAAGCACGCAACATAGCGATTCGGATCAATGGTTTTACATCAATTAATCCTCACGGCAGAAGTTCCTGCTCTCTGACTTATGATTCGTGATAGTTCATCCATAAAATAACAGACGAAGCTGAATTGCTATCGGGTGAGATTCCAAAACCGAACTGACGCGGCCCCCATTCGAGATTGCATTCAGACGAAGCGTGAAAACGGAGCATCCCAGCCTCCTTATTCCTTATTCATTTCCGATTGATTACGCGGGATGACCACAAATTCGCACACTTAAGTCGTATAAGAGCGTGTCGCGAGTTTGTACTCACCGTGTATTATCAGCCGTCAATCGCGGTCTTTTGCGCGCACGCGTCTCATCCGCGACGTCCGCATATTTCACGCTTCGTCGAGATAGCTTTCACTAAACAATCCCCGTAATGTTACTTCGGTCATTTCAGGACAGCGCGCCATGCGTCAATCTTAATATTTCACGAGGGACGAGGATCGGGACGGGATCTGCAATCAGTGAGCGGCTAAATGTTGAAGGTACGTACTGAATATTTCGAGTTACTTCGATACGCTGATCATTTATTTTTAAGTACATTTTAAGTCGCTACACATACATATATACATACAGGAAAAACCGACCTCAAATAACTTCCGGAGTAATTATGATTAATCTCAAGAATTCAAAAGAGATGCTGAATCTCAAGAGTAAATGATGAGAGCAAACTTTTTAGTAAAAGCGGAACGAAGAGTGACTTTCAGAGTTGGCCTCGCGTCTGCCCTGCGAGTTACTCGGATTTAAAATATAAATTCTCTCATTTCTATAAATTTATTCGCGTTATAGTCTGCAGATACTCCATTTCTGCTGGAGATTTCTGCAATATCAAATAGACGCAGGAATTCCAGCTAATCACCTGTCATCGTGATCGTTCTTGGGACGTTCTTTGGGTCTGGCAAAACATTCGTCGCGTTTCATAGAAAATTCGCGTTCCAGGATAAACAACGATACCGCGGCGCGGCGGTCAGTATAACCGGGTATTTTGTTACCATGTACCATCGCGCGCGCGCGCGCGCGTATTACCGCGCAGCGTAGAGTAACGGTGCAGCCGGTCCGGCGCGAGCGCATCGAAGCGTGCCGAGACTCTCCTTCGTTCGCGGTCCTGCATCACGGTTTGCCGCAGTCATCGTTAGACGCGCGAGAGAGAGATCCGGCGAGAAGGGAAAGACCACGGGACGTTTCCCTATAACGATTTCTCGCGCGTTTTCCCCGCTCGTTTCCGCCAACGCGAGCGGCGCACAATATGCGCGAGCATGACGAGCGTATCCTTTTAGCGAAGAAATTATAATTCGCTCTTGGGGGAATTGTATCGACACGTGGCGCACGGAAAGTTAAAGCTGCTTCTACATGATTCACTAACCACAAAACGTAATTCGCAAACACAGACGGAGAATAATGTACATTCTAGAAAAATAGCGGTGTTTATATACATATATACGTATAATTTTCACGTCAATATGATGTGGATTCAACACCATATAGATTTTAAGTCCATGATAATACTGATATACACACCAGAGGTTTGAAATCCACATCATGTTGGTGTGTTAATATTAATGTAAAGAGATAGAGTTATATAGGCACACACACATCGATATTTTTTAGCGTCTTATGAAAGATACATTCAGATAAAATTAACCGTTTACGCAATTAAACTGCGATAGTAGAGTGACATTCTAAAGCGTTGACGTTTTAATTTAAGTCGGATTAGAGGAATTTATTATGCATCTGATATTTTCCGTATCACGGAAATTTATAAAAAGGGTTCTGATAAATGGTGCAAATATAAAATTCGTTCCGGCTATATACTTTTTGCTGTTTCTGTCATTGATCAATGCAGTCGCCGTAGCGTAAAAGTTAACGTGACAGTCCAGTCGAGTCTGAGACGTATATTCGCAAAACGTGGATCTTTATTTTGCGTCTGCGTTTACGAACTACATTTTTGCGATTTGCGAATTATGTAAAAGCAGCTTTAGATTCCATTTTGTAATCACATAACGCATTAATGTGCGGCGCGATAATAGTGAGTAAACTATAATGAAGTTATTATCCTGCTAAATCGACAATTTAGCTTATTGTTGAGGAATAATGCCGCTAGAAAATTTCTTACGGCCTTTTTTTTTTTTTCACCGGACACGGTAGTCGACCGCATGAGAAAGCGTTGAGATTGCGCCAACGGAAGACCGGATATCAATCGCATCTTTTTTAATGGTCTCGCTGCTGAGCGGATAATGGCTGTGCCAAACGTATCTCAACATCGCACAGTGACGTGAAAGGGTTGAGGCTGATGGATAAACACGATAGAGTCGCAATAAAATCCCGCACGTTGCATCGGAACGCAAGCGAGTCGTTGCAGAAAGGGCATGACTTAACTTTTCTACGAAAATAAGTTCTATCAGAGGGGAACACTATACCGTTAGGGTAGCCTCGGCGATTCGCGCAGGAAAGTCTCGGAGAGTCGCTTAAGACAAGACTCCTCTACGCAATTTTATTCTTAATTACGTTCGATTTTAAAAAAGACGTCGTTTCGCAAGAATATCTTTTGTTATTGAAAAATTTATCTTTTACGATGCAATAATATGATATTATATCAGCATTGACCGCTGATAATTAATAATTAAAAATGATCATATCTTTTCACAATGATTAAAGACAATCTCATTTGATTACTCCTATTAAAATTTTGTTTTTTAAATTGTTTGCATACGTACTTTATTATGACGATCAAGATATTTTTATTTTAATATTGTTTCAAATGTTATACCAAAAAATAAAAATAAAAATAAAAAAATTAAAGTAAACGATAAAAAAAAATTCTGTTTCTATATCTTTAAAAATTTTACAGCATTAAATACAAAAATTAAATTAAACTGAAATATTTGTTTCTATGGGGAATATTTTAAGGAGAGAATATGAAACTTTGTTCTCATTGCATCTGTTCTGTTCTCATTTTACCCTTAAATCGTGTGATTCTTGTTGCGTGTTTGTTGTTCGTATAATTTTTTTCTGCAATGTGTGAAGATATAGATAATTTGTGTTCTTAGTTAGGGATTCATTCTTGCATTCCCATCGTCGCGAATAGAATTAAAGACATGATTGAAGCTTTAGTAATAGGGCTGTTATTTCCAATTTCGAGATGCCGTCGAAGACAAACGTTCGAGGAGGACGAGAATAATTAAGGATCATAAAATTATTTGCGTAATGGGCTTCTTAAAGCATCGTGCGAGTATACCTCGTTTCTCAGCAGCCACGGGAGGTTAGGAAGTGTAATATTACTGAAGAGAGGGACTATAATGTGATTTAGCGCGCTCTTATCCTACGGTTCTACATTAAGAGTTTTTTCTTTTTTTCGACTCTTTTATTACACACATACACATAGTATATATGCATACATATATATATGTAAGTGTACACTATATATTGTATATATATAAATATATATGCACATATCTTCCCGTACGCGATAGCCGATATGTTAATGCAAAGTGCAAGACGACACGAGCGGATAATATCGCGGTGGTGCATTGCCAATTAAATCGCACACTGTTATTTCCTATTAACTGTTCTTTTTCCACTTGCATAACGCATCAATTAAATAATTAAGTAAACGTGCGATCCGCTGCAGCACGTTCGGAGAAAGGAAACGCAGGAAGTAGGAAACGCTACAATTGCCATGGGATTCTTCTGTGATTTCTCGCGCGTTACTTTCCGCGTGTTCACAATTGAGGACTCGGATCCTCTCCGACTGAGTAGGAAGCTGTAAAGTCTTTAACGAGCTTTAACAAACCGCTCTTCGAAAGCCTGCCATTTGCGATTTTACGGAACAACTCGCGCGATTATTACTAAATGTGTCATCTGATAAAGGTGATAAGTACAAAAAATATGATAGTAGAAAAAATTAAATAAATATTATCATTATAAATGTTGAATATTTAATACTTGATATCTTAGCTGATAAATTAAGCCTCTTGGCAATTAGATTTTCTTCCCAAAATATATAATTTTTTAAATCAAATATATTGCGAATATTTACTTAGAAGGAATTTTATCTATTTGTAAAAAATTATTAATTTTTAATTAGTTATATAAAATTATAAAAGCTTGAATACTTGCCTGAATTTGTGAATCGATTTTTCGAATAATTCATCAATAAATAAGAGCCAATAAATATAAGATAGCCTGTAGGTTGTGATTTTTTCTTGATTTATAAATATTCTAGTATGTTATAAATATTATAACGCCCATCATGTATCTCAAAGTATTTTGTTAATCGCTTTCGATTTCGATGTAGTTTATATATAGCGAATCTACCGCATTAATTAATGTAACTATCTCTATCGAACGTGAATCTGCAGGCACTAATAAATGGCCCATTCTACCCGTCACTTTAATCGATTACCCTTGAATTATGCACTCACCGCAACTTAAGCCTATAGCAAGTTTTATTTTGAGAACAAGGATGGGTACTGGCATAAATAATCCGAATCTATTTTTACTTTTTACTAACGATTGATAGTCAGTTCGACATTTAAGTTGCCGTTCTGCATATTTATAACACGATAATGCTCCTTCGAACTACGTCTTTCACTTTTACATGTTACTTTATACTTTTTTATACAAGATGTTTCATAACCATCGTACGATATTCTAATAACATATTTAGAATTAAAATTAAGAATTGAAGATAAAGATTTCAATATGAAATTATCAAGATTGTCATTATAATTATGCTCGAGTTATAAACGAATATTGTGTCGATTAATATTTTTATGTAGATATGCTATCAATTTTTTAATTGCATCTCACATTTCAATTTATTTCAAATGATAAGATAAGGGAAGGTTAGATGGTATCTGACTGCGACTGATATTGGACGAAGATTGTTTAAAATTTTAGACGCGTGTTGCAACATTTATCAAGTCACTAACACTTGCCAAGTCCATTTCCACAATGAGAGTTGAGATTTCTCCGTATCGAGGAATGAAATAGAACATGGAAAAATTTAAATGAAGATTTTAAACTCTAAAATATTATATTTTAGCGCTATTCTATTTTCATTTCTTTCTCTTTTTCTCGATTTTTCATTATTTATCTACATAGTAACCAAAAAAAAATTTAATTAAAGTACTTATGGTGTTCAATAATGTTTCCTGAAAATATTCTTGTGCAATATATGATACTTAACAAAAAAGGATGATAATATTTTTATCGATAGAGAATTACTTTATCTTGTTACCACTTTTTATCGAGATTATTGGTTTTGTGAAATATTCTATCTCATAACGATAAGTTTCAGAATTAAATGTGTAGTGCAAAATATTTGTTTTAGTATAATTATTTTAAAAAAGTAATGATTGTATTATAAAAGTGTATTATATTTATTTGTATTACTTTTGATTGTGTATATATATATTTTACGTATATCTGATAAACTTTCACAAATCCATTACCTCGAGTCAAAAGAATATAAAATACGTCACTCACCGATACGATGCGCAACAACAGAATTGTATGGCTACGTTGATCTGTAAAGAACGAATACTAAATTAAAATGCAACTCCGAAAATAACCAATATTTCGAGAGATAATTGTATATCACGCGCATAAAGCGTTTATAAATGATTAAATCCGACAGTAAAACAAATGAAATAATAAATAATAAATTATTCACTTTCTGTAGATTGCTCCACCGACGCTCAATGCCTTTCCGTGCTTTCCTTCCTCTCTTGATCATCCGTTCTTTCGTTGTTTTCTAGCAATATCTATAACGCTAATTTGCAAAAACATAAAAGAAATTAATTACAATTATTAAATTGTAATGCTACACTTTGCGCGGCACTTTCAACATCGATAGATATATGTTTTATTATATTGAGATGAATAACATGTAACAACACTATGACAATACCAAATTACGATTTAAGAATATCCCGTGAATGAACAGCAAATTAAATGTTTTCTAGCGACGTACTGCAACGAATGAGGAATGAGAATTTTTATTTTAACAAATAATACACGCCAAGTAATGATATACCAAACTTTGTAAATCACGACAACGTATACTGATCAAAACGCGTCGTAATATCACTTGATTCGGAGTCGGTCTATTTAATTTCGCTAACAATCAAGAAATTCGTCCGCTTGATATTACGTAATACGGCGCGATTGATAAAACTGAAATAATGATTAAATGAGATACGGATCGAAAATCAAACGCATAAATTCTACGAGGTACATGTATTATTAATAAACAGTTAAAATATGGTTTTCCGTTACGTTTAAATCACTCGCGCGAGCCGGTGAGTCGGATGCAGTGATTTATATCTCAAAATGCAATTATGTTTAATTGCGAAAAATTAGAAGCGCAACGCGAGATATATTCGAATCCGAGAGTCGCGGGAGGAACAATTATTGCCCGTAAATATCGCGAGACGATAATTTATGGTTCGAATTCCCCGTTTCCTTCCGCAAGTGAATGAATCGATACGCTTTATCATGAGACGATAATCGCTATTTGCTCGCGTTCTCTGTTTATATATATACCTGTCGCAATTGCCTAATCGAGGAGTAATGATGCGGAGCGACTTACTCGCTCGAGTCTTATCGCACGAATGACAACCACCGATTGCCGCGGGTCAGCTCTTTGATTTTCAGCCGGAGATTTTCCGGTTTCTTTGAACAAATTTCCTAGGTAGATGGATACAATTTTCGATTAACGCCATTCTAAATTTGGATATATTACATTGTTTTAGATCTCACTCTCTCAGATTATTGAGTGAATTATCTCTCGCTAGAGAGTTCTCTCTAAACTTAATTATTTTGTTTGATCACTAAAAAATTATTAAATATATTGTCAAATTTTGTAGAGTATTAATAGATCCCCCACACAATCGGTTTTTATTTTGTACTTGACTGACCAATCATGTGCCAACGATACAATGTGTCAAAAATATAACTTATAGGAGGATATTTATTCCAGGGAACGTTTGACCTTTTATTTTGTTGCTGAAGATGGCTCAAAGCAAAGTCGAAACGTTCAACCAAGTAATTTGAATAAAGAACATTTTTACACAAATTGCTTAGCGCTCCAATTACTACGTTGTAACTAAAATCCTTATCTTTACGTTTTAATTTTTTACAATTTCGAGAGTGTTTTAGGATATATTTATTTTTTTTCTCGAAATATGTGCATCGATTTCCCTCCGGTTTCGAAAAAAAAAACTTCAAGAAGGTTATCTGATAACCACTTTTTTAAGCATGGACTACAACAAAGTAATAATTTCAGTAATGATAATATAATCGATCTCTGGCAGGAAACACCAGTTGAAAAGTAACAACCGTAAACACGACTGGTTATATAAAACCGATAATACGATATATACATTCATAGTTAATTTTGCAATAATAATGCATAGCACCTACATCACTAAATAAACACCAAGAGAGTATTGCTTACCAGATTAATTATTAATAATTCTTAAATAATTATTAATATCCTTACAGATTAGTTATTAATAATCGATATGATATGGCTACTGGAATGATGACTCGATCTGAATAATAGAGAACATATGCAAATCAGATTGGCAAAAGGTTAATAAAGAAATTATATTCCGATGTAGACATCAAGGAAATATTTGACGTCATAAATCTCACAGTAAAACAATTTGTAATTGCAATTTTGTGTCACTACGATTTCTATTTTGAACGAATAAATCGCGCTGAATGTTTGCTTAGATAATCGTCTTGTCGGCACAGCTGTTATAGTCGTCTTAATTAAGCAAGTTTATTATTTGCTTTGTATTCACGTTGTAATTATTTGCAAGGGATAATCGGATTTCGAGAGATAATAATGCACCGAGTGGATCGTTGCTTGCCGGCTAGAGTATCGCCGCACGAATGACACAAGGTAATCGCGTGTAAATAGTGAGCCATATGATGCGAAGGACGTGCTAGGCAATCCGTTAACTAAATAAAATTTTTAACGTTTTAACGTAAATATCTGTTTTTTGCATTTTAAATTCTTGATTCATGGATTATCGCGCATTAATGTCTACGTTTGTCCGAAAAATATGAGTCTTCTAATTGACTTTGAAAATTACGTTAATTACTGTTATGTAACATACTAATTTATTACTATTTAAAGTAATACGTGCATTATTTATTGTTACTGTTTGCTAAATTTTTACGAAAAAAAACAATATTGCGAGATGTTAATAAACTAAGAACTGTTTTTGTAATTTTAATAAGTCAAAAAGGAAAATGAAATAACGTCGCCGTGAAAAATGTGATGCATTTTTTTCTGACCTTTATAAAGTCACGCAATTTCATTATTCTGGTGTTATAAAAATTTGACAAAAAAGTAATCATAATAAATTATAATCGCGATTTTTCATAAAATGAAAATAAATTTTCTTTTTATATTTAAATTTACGCGTAGATACATTATTTCGAAATGGAATAATTATTTCATTATTTAAATTTTTATTACAAACATTATTAAATGTAATAATTTGCAAGCAAAAGAGTTTATGTATTTATTAAAATTTGTTGTTAATAATCAGTATTAGCTAATTATTATGTATATAATTATATTATACATAAGATATAAAAAAATAGTCAGTCAAACGATAAAAATCAATATCATCTGAACTGTGAAAATCAACAATAGACCCGGCACGTGTATAAATATTGTTAAAGACTTCGATATGCGTATTTTATGCAATATTCTTTTGTCAATTTTCGCTTAAAATTAAAAAATAATATCGCATTTTAATATTTACGTAATAATAATATATTTTTGATTCTCTAATTAACTTCTAAAATACACTATTAAACCGTACATGATATACACGAAAAGAATATTTAAAAATTAGTTAGATATAAGTCTAAAAATAATTTTGTTGAATTATTAAAATAATTATGTAGGACATTCACACTGTCTGTTAAGAATGTCGAAACTTTTTGCAACGTTATCATTATTATTACTTAAGCGTTCTACGTAATTATTTTAATGACCTAACGAAATTATTTTTAGTTGTGTATCTATCTACATTTTAACTTAAGCAAAATCGTTCTTCCCGAGTATATTTGCTCCATAATTTTTATCTTCAACGTCGGAAAATTGCACGTCTGTTCTTGCTACAACTACACCGAGATAGGAGTTTCGTTATAAATTTAAGAGGAAGTACATTAAGAGGAAATGTAGTTTTGACGATCATTTTTTAGACATTTTCTCACTCAATTCGACGAGCGTGCAAGACGATGCGACATAAGTTATATATACGAGAGTTTCTCACGCGCAGTTAAACAGCGTCGGAGCAATGTACGGCGAATAATTTACCGCGTGTCCAGTTTTCAGCGAACCGGCGGTAATGCCCGGTGCACGCGAAATCGCGAATTCTCCCGGCAACGGCAGTCAAATGATTCACGCATTTCCGCGTGAATCTATTATCGCTGCGCGAGTATCGTCGTCTGGTGGCGTTTACGACATGCGTGCCGCATTCACGCCGTGTAGACACAGGCATTGTGGCGTAGCAACGCGAACGAAGGCGCACGATATACATTTTTATACGCAAGTGCAGTAATGTCTGTAATTTGTACGTTTGCTTAGTTGCAATTACCGGCGGTGAGTGTAACAGTATCTTAAAGTGAGCACTTGAAGTGAGGGGCAGCGACTAGCCGGATATAATCGCTTCGTATATCATTACACTTGTAATATGTCATCTGTATTTTTGTTTCTAACGAAGGACGCACGTTTGCGTTATAAAAGAAAAGAAAATTGCGACGGTTACCGTTCGACAATTACTTGCCAGTAACCTCGCGGAACGTTTAACTTTATCGTCTGGTAGCGGAATTTCGACGCGCGATTGAGATTATATCGGTACGTCGAACATTGAAGATCACAACCCACGTTTATCCCTTTTATATCTCGAAAGGAGATATCGTGACGGATAACGGCTTTCTCTCCGCTCTAGTTGAGTAGAACTACAGTCTAACTCGAGAAGGACGACAGTCGCGTGATATTGTATAAGGTGTACTGAAAAAAAATCGTTGGTTCTTTTTTTTCCATTAGCCGTAACTTTTTCCATAAATTAATCTTTGTCTAGTGAATATTCGATTGGATGCTATCATGGCTTTTCACGACTTTTAAAAAGTTAAATATCTACATAATCGAGCTTTAAATCAAAATTATACGACGGCAAAGTGTATTTCAAGTTAAATAATGTTTCTCAAAAAGAAATATAGCAAATCGTTTTACGTTAGTTTTATGAGTGTATTTTAAACTTTTGCAATTAAAAAAGATATCGGCGTAACACAAAAAAGATCAGTATTAATCTTGATGTTTACACAGAAAAAATTATTTTGCTGTAATTAAGCTAGATAAAAAATAAGAATAATTTTGAATCCTCAAATTAATTATATAAGGAAACTCAAGCAAGACAAATAAGGCTATAAAGTTGTAATGTTCTAGTAATCAGCTTGAGTATCCTGCACAATTTATTTCGATAATCCAACAATATTATTTTCAGATTTGTATCTAGCTAAATTTTTAAATAGTGAAATCATTTTTCTGTGTAGTATTTGTAATTTAAAGAGAATGTGCGAGTTCTGATTACACAGAGAATGAGACATGCGTTACGATGCGATGGTCAGACTATCTATGTGTACAGTCCCACGTGAATCGAGCGATGCATACAAACAATGACGTAGCTGAGATATACAAAGGAAAACTTACGTTCTAGAAGTCGTTCGTGGGAATGTGGATAGCTAAGTTGTTTCCTCATGTTTCTTAGATGATACCTGAGAAAACAACGATACCGATCTTTGTAGTACATATTATACATGCAATGTCGTATTTATTATTAGAGTTCATTAGAACATCAATTAGACTAATCACGAAATGGATGTGATGCCACATCTTACGATATAATGAAAAATCCAGTCATCATAAAATTATTACAGGTTTATAACCGTTAATTTTTTTTAGGTCGTAGGAGAATCTTAGAAATAATGATTTCTGGCTTATTATTCTTGAAGGATATCGTGACATTATATATACATACATCACGTTATAATACATATAGTATATAATTTCATTGTGTGCTTTATAGAAAGGAATATTTATATAAAATAATGAGAAAGCACAAATTTTTTACTATTTAGATCAAATAATATATGACATTAGCTGCGTTTAACAAAGAAAACTCGTCAATGAACACTCACTGATTCTCTCATTAATATAATTGGTTTCTACATTTAGATCAAAGAACTGAAAACCAGAACAAATCATGTTAAAGAATCATTGACTGTTCATTGATAATTTTCTCTGCTGAATAAAACCATTCTATAATATTTTGTTTAATTAAAGTACTTGCAATTAATTATGGGGATTTTATTCATTGGTAATATTAGTATAATAATTTTGTAACTATTCGTATTAAATTTTTTGAAAAAAATTGATCTTATGTCTTTTCGTCGTAGATGCTGCCAAAATTGATACTCCTGCTCTGGGCGGCAATTCCGATTGCGTTGTCCCAGAGCAACTATGCGTCGCAAGGCAACAGCATCGAGTATCAGCCGGGACTTCCGCCGAGCACAGTCCTCGACGGCAAGGTTACCAAATTGGATGACATCTCACCGATTATATTTTTGAATCGAACGAAAGCCTATCTGAACTGCGGCCAGGGTAGCATGGAGGTCGAGCTCAAGTTTGAGGAACCATTTTACGGAGTGGCTTATGCCGACTTTGATCGTAACAGTGCCTGCATATTCAAAGGACGAGGTGCGACGACCGCTAAATTGGAACTGCCTCTGAAAGGTACGTCCCTGCATTAAATTCAACATTTAATCTCGCGCGTAGGATAGCATTATTTATTTCATGGAAATGATGATAAGAAGGATAAACAAATTTATCATTTTTAGATTTATGGTACAGTAAAATTTTATCCGAACTTGGGGGACAAGATAGTTCTGAATGACTGGAATAATAGACTCATTTTTTCCATCAATGTTTAATAATTTTGATAATAAAAGTTGAGTTTAGGAAACTACGATCGTGTACGTCGAGCTCTTATTATCCGAATTATTTGGATAATAAGAGCTTAGCTGAATTCATACATTTGAAACTAAGCACAAACTTGTTTATATAAATAGAGTGCAGATATAAACGAAGCTTCTACATTATTTCTCAATTAAGAAAAGAATTAATATAGTAAATCATAAGATGTAATAGTAATGTGATTGCTCTAAATTCGATTTATGTTAAATGATTTTATAATGTAATGTAATTTTTATTTATAATTTAAGACAAGTAGATTGATGTCCGACAATTTAAAACTAATTTAGTTGTTTCGGTTTTATTTTACTTCTACGGATTATCTGTTTTTGATTCATTTATAATATAATATAATCGTTGTAGTTGTTGCTCGTTTAGACCGTTCTCATTTCTACGAAACGGATTTAACTTCTTATCGAGAAATTGATCTATATTTCAGGATGCGGTACAAAGCAGGATCCTCTGCGCGTGTTCACCAATAATGTAGTTGTTCGCTTTCATCCCGGATTAGAAATGGATGGAGATGAGGTTATCACTATAGTTTGTAGATATCCTCCACCCGTGGCACCAGCGCCTCCTAAGCCGCCAGAAAGCATGTAAGAATTCTTTGTTGATATTTTTTTTTGTTAATATTTTCGCGAAAAAAATTTATTATCAAGTACAGTGTTTTTGTAAAAACTAACAATTAAATTTATTGGAATATTTCTTTACCGCGAATATTATAATTTTTAATTTATCAAATTACATGCATAAGTTATTTATATATCGAGTTAATGTTCTTTAAGTAAGTTTCTGACTGAAGTAGATATTATAATAAACGATATCGAATTTATCACAAAATACGGTATCTTTCAAATATATTTTTTAAAAGATATATAAAGGTAATTATTTTTTTATATTATATCTCATCGTAATTAAAAATATAATTTGATAAAAAGAATGAGTATCTCTAATGATACATACATATATATTATACTTAAAATGATTATAAAGTAATCTCCATTTATGATTAACGCTTTCAAAATAATCTCTTGTTGCTAAAAAAAAAAAAAATCATTACTATCGTTATATTATTCACATTGACTGTTGTTATCACTAACGTGAAAATCCAAATGGAAAGCTTGACACGTATTATTGACATTTAATGAGAGTCCTTTTTCCACTACCTAATCTTTTAAACATTTGCGAAAAACGCGTTCAATATCGCTGAGTTTGCCTTCTCACTGCGTCGAACAAAGTGGATAAAAAAGTAATTCTGCATTCAGAACGTGCTGTGACGATGCACGCCTTTGTCTCTCGCAATCCAGTTACGCATCCGGATAGATGTGAGATATACTCCGTGCACGGTTAACTGCGGCATCTAATATCGATGCCGTTTGCAGCAGTCTCCTCTCATCTGGTAATCGCGTACACCCCACTCTAATCTGATTTCCGTCCGCAGAATGGCTACTCTGACGCCTGCGTCGGTGACCGAACCACCGCTGAAAGGCTTCCAAATCTTGTTGATTATCTGCGCTATTCTGTTCCTCTCGTTGCTCCTGCTCGGTCTTGGCTGTTCCTACATGTGCTTGAAACGCCGAAATGTGCGTGTGGTCCATCGACATCCGTTCGAAAGCGCCACTGGTTCTGAGATAACGAAACTCTCCGGCTCATCTCTGAGCAACATCACGATGTTCGAGGGTCTGAAGATACCACGCGCACACGCCCTTCTTCACGCGACCGCCGTGTCTACTTCCGGTAGCGAGGCGAATCTGGTGATCGATCATTCGGACACATTGCCGAGTGATTATCCAAGCGAGAGCCACTCTGAGGTGAGTCCCAATAATTGTCTAACAAGACGGATGATTGCACAGAGTATGTTAGAAAAATATCAAAGCAGAGCACATCGCTCGTACCAATCCTTTTAACAGCGAACTGTATGTATAAAGCTCCTAAAATGTTTTCGTTGTCTTAATTAAACGGTATACAAATTATTTAAATTTGTTTAAACAAATTGTACAAGTTAACAAAATTTGTTTGAATAAAGTATTTAATACCTATTCATTTTTTTTTAATGAGACATAATGTTGGTTTTATTATCACTCCACTGCAAATTGAATAATGTGCATTTTAATAAAATTTAATAAAAATATACATTATTTCACTATATATGAAAAACATTTTTTAAAAAAGTCCCAGGTTCAACTCTGATATTTCTTGTAATAAATTCTTTGCAATTGTATATTATGATTATTAAATTAACAATTAATATATAATTCGTGTTTTATTTCTAGTTTCAGTTTATGATTGCGTTTCAAGCAACAAACACAATCGCATAGTTTATAGAACTAAAAAATGCACCAAAAATTTCGCCTCGACCGAAAACAGAATTTTTTCTCTCTTATCTGATTGATTAAAAAAAAGATATCAATTTCTGAATAGCGCCTCTAAGTAAAAAATGTCAAATAAAAGAAGACAGTTGCACAATCGACATAATACGTTATGATTTGTTTGATCATCTGTTTTTATAGGTGGATGAGGAACGTTCGTTACCTGTATCCTCCGCCGGATCTTATGATAATAAGGCATTCGTGGACCATCATGAGGTCCAACGTCAAGTGGAAATGCGTGCTTCGAGCTCCTTATATTCAGAGACAGTTGCTGCCGAAGTAGAGACTTCCTCCATGACAGCTGCAAATGCTTCGAGGGTCATGGTGCCGCGACATCCTGTAGCCGTTCCGATTGAGCCCAAGTTCGACGTACAGATGAGAGTCAAGAGAGCACCGCCGCCGCCGCCAAGTCCATTGCCGTCGGAATCTGACGTTGCGAGTATCGCCCTCGAGAGAAATCTAACGACCATTCTGGAAAGAGAAGAGACTTCTCGCTCTCTCGAGAGCGCGCCCTATCGAATGACGACCTTCTCCTACGTACCCGAGCTTCACAGACCGCCAGGAGGCGTATCACCTGTCTCGACCATCTCTCGGCAGCAGACGCCGCCAGTCTACTCCAGAATTCTGCGCAAACAAGCGGAAAGAGAGACCACCGTGATTCAAGAGAAACTCCCATCGCCGACGACCGAGCAACCGCCGCTGCACCACGAGATCCGTCGGCCGAGATCACTAACTTCCCTGAACACCGAGCTCACCGAGACACGCTCGTTGACGGAGGTGACGGACGCCTCGCATGCCAAGTACCGGGTAGCGAGCATCCTAGCGCCGACTCCACCGCCGCCGCCGCCAATCGTGCCTACCACGTCCACCACCACCACTCACACCGCCGTTCAGCACCGCGAGCACCGTTTGTTACGCGAGGAAATGACCGAGCCGTTGGTCGAGGCGCAGGTAGTCGCGCCTCGTCGTCCGGAAATCACGACTCACGAAGTGGACGATGTATTCCTGCGTACCGTTACGGAGAAGAAAACGATCGAGGATGTGGAACGTCACAGTCGTCAAATCACCGAGTATCGCGCCAGATCTCAACCGCCGCCGGATCTCAAATGGGATGTCACCATTAGGAACTATCCGACGGAGAATTTGCCACCGCCACCGCCGGAATGGGAGAACTTCTCCGACGTTAGCTCGGCCTCCAACTTGACCATCACGAATGAGCCAACGAATCATCTGGCAGACGACGAACCGGATGTAAACATCGAACCGACTTACACCACGCGCGCTGAGATCCCGTGCCGGCCGCCACCTACGCGCCGATCCCTCGACGACGCTGATGCTGATTGGTACACTAGGTTGGCGCGCGTTTTAGAGCCGCGTTACGCCACCGAATTAACAGACGAGGAGCGTGTCAAGTGGCGTGAAATCATCACGACGGAAAGCACGCTGCGGACTTTACTGACTGAGGCAGTGGTTAAAGAGGATTACGAGCTGATACGCAAGGATGCGAGATACGTCAACTTGTTCCCGCCAGCGAAGTGGGATGTGATCATCCGAATCTTGAGCCCATCATTGATGCATACCGGTTCCACCTCGTCTTCCAGTCACGGCAAGAATCACGGGCAGCGATACAAACGGTCTAAATCGTCGGAATGGGACACTAGGTCCAGACGATCTTCCCTTCCTACCCTGTACGAATACGAAAGCGACGGAGGCAGCTCGGCGCGCACCCTAGGTACCCAGAGTCATCATCTACAGACATCGCAATCCGCCACGACCATGACCGGTGGACAGATCGTCGGCCGTCCACGTCGACTAGGCGGTTCTATTCGTTCGCGTGGAGCCGGAGTTGGTAGCGAGGCCGACTTGAGATCGATGTCCGAAATAACCGTCCGTGATTTTGCTCGGATGGACAGAGACGACCTGACCAGCTTGAGCTCCTTCGAAGGTGCGGACTCGCTGGTCCGATCGCTCAGCCAACCCAGCTTGGCCAGATCGGGCTCGGAATTCACCGAGCACTGGGGAATGCCTTCTGGTATTCTGCCACCATGGGCGTCCGAACACGCGGATGATGGCGTCAGCTCCGTGGAAACGACGCCGAGAGCGATCAGAAGAGGTGACAGGCTGGAGGTCCTCGCCTCCTTCGATGAGCACAGACGAGGTCCGTCCATCACGAGATCGAGTCGATACACCGAAAGGGAACTCAACGTACGCGTGACAGAAAGTCAGAGGGCCTCGGATTGGTTTAACGACAACAGTTCCGAACCGGAGATGCAAATCTGAGCGCTTCCAAAACATATCACAGAGAGATTCTCGGTTTTTACCTCAAATCCTTTAGATACGGAGATGACACTCCTAAATCTTGACGAAGGTCTGAATAGAATTATTAGGGATGAAAGTCGGTAATAGAATCGACACTTGCAATTTATAAAATTAAGCTTTGAGCATTGTCTCTTTGAAAATTTTTTGAGCAGTGAATCTTTTAATATATTATACAATAAATCGGTTATTTGAATCGGTTGAGTTCAATTGAGCCAATTTTTAGCGCTATAAATAGCGAAAACACGAATTATATCGACATAATAAGTTAACATGTAATTTCGAAAAATTGACAATTTTTTAACAAATTCTTAATAGGCAATTTAAATTTTAATTCTGAGTTTCAGATTTTAAATTAAAAAAAATCCGTTCCTATAAATTTTAATGTTTTTATTTAAATTTAAATATTCATCTCGTATATTATTCAAATCGAAAAATTTGTGTTGTCCGGAAAAGTCAAAAGAACATCACGAACTTGAAAAAGATTCGTCGAGGGATCAGCGGAGTTTTTATTTTAATCCTTCGCAGCTTCACATGTTCTCTCTATTCTATTGCAATGCCACAATATAATGGATTATGATTTATACTGGCATCCATTCGTATTTTTCTTGTAGGCACTATTTCGGTCAGTAGGATCTACGTGACTCGCGCATTACGTGTGTATGTGCCGCGTTTGTTTTGCTTGCAACAGTTTCAACTCGGGACGTTCTACTACATGATCGATATCTTGCCAAGAACGAGGCGCAATGCACACCCCGCGACGGCGACGGGATAACGTTCCGCAGACGTCAGTGTAAAATGCACTTTATTTGTAGCGACTAGCCCGCCGTTTCTTTCTTCCGTTCTTACATCGGTCATACCGCTGCTCTACTTTCTTCGTGGCTCATGGCCATTCACTGCCGATTTCGTCCTCGGGCCCGATAGCTCGACGACTCAAGCTCAACCGCGCGAATGTAGAATTGTCCCATTTTCGGGAATCCGTCTCCGTCCCTCCGACGTCAAGATCTCACGATATCCCGAAACTCGGGGAATTCAGCCGCCACTCTCTTCACACGTCACTCATAGCGCGAGACATGGGATCGTGTTGGTTACCCGGTCTCGATATCGGCGCGAGTGGGTCTGCAGATTCTGGCGAGAATACAATAAATATACGGACAGTTTGCAGAAATTAAACCATTCAAGCCTATATTGTCGTCACTTTTGTTTAACATCGGTAGTTGTATTATTAATAATTCAATTACGTGAGCAATTCTTAATTCGTAACGTTAATTTGCCCGTTCCATGAATAGAATGTATTGTCAAAGAGATTTCATGGCAAAATACATATCGAGAATACTTAATATTTGAAAATTTTCAAAAGTTACGGGCTTCAATGGATTAATCGGCAAACAATCCACAGGGGACTAATGCAAGGAAAAAAAATTACAGAATGGGAAAAACGATAAATAATATAGTGTAATCGCATATATGAGAAGACTTATCGCCTACGGCGACGCAGCCAGTCCTCAGCTTCCTAACGTTTGATGAATCGGAAGATCTCTTTTGAAGATCGCAGGGAACAACACATATAGCTCTCACGACTAAAACGCCCCCGTTTTGCGGTACAACTGCGATAATAGTCTACTTAAATAAGTAACGAAACACACGGTGCTGGGTTATACGCTTCAAACGATAGCTAGAACTCTCTCTTCGCGAACATTTACCTAAACCCCGTCCTCGCTCCTCCTCACCCCTCAAACATCTCTTCCGATTTAATGTATTTCGTCCGGAGTACCTGGGATCGGTCGAGATACGTATCGACCGACACGGTACGTAGATAGGTATATATTTGTAATTATGTACTTTTATGGCTAATGTATATTCACACGTCATGCGTAATTCTCTCCGCGCTATCCTCGTGCAGTCATTAGAAGCTTATGAAATCCTCCGAATCTTTGAGCTGCGAGACAGGAGGGAGATAGAGAGAGAGAAATTGGAACTTGCAGGTTCCATTAATATATCACAGCGTGATTATACATAGTTCTCGCAATAATATACGTAAATCGCTTCGAAATTTCCTAATTCGTTCGCCTCGGCGATCGTCATTTTCGAAACATTACCACCAAGCAATGATATTATTCTACGCTTTGCTTATTAAAATTATCAAATGCCAATCACAAGCGAATGCTTATTAAAATTATCAGACGCCAATCGTAAGCGAGGAAGATTGGAATAAACGTCAAACTCTCTTCGAGAGCTTATCTTTAGAAAGATATTTATTTACGCAAATGTTTAATGCAATAATGTGTATCGCAAGTCGTAACGTAACAGTTCTCTATTCATATAGTTTCTTGTGGTATTCAAAATTCTCGATGGAGACCATTTGTATTATTTTCACAGGAAGTAATTAACTGTACACGTTATGTTATAATTTATATAACGTTTAATTGTAATGCAAAACTAATAATACCAGTGGCCAGAGTTGACAAAGGCTAATATTTTTTTAAAGAATATTATGTTTTTTTTAAATATGTTCTTGACGCTTCAAATACGTTTTAAATCGTATTATGAAAAAAGCATATTTAAAACATCGATTATAAACATCAACTGTTTAAAACATGTTTTTTAACAATCCTGCTAGTGTCAAAATAATTGATTGACTATTTGCTATTCAGTGCAATCGGCACATGAATAAAGAGCTCATTTTGCATATTCAGTAATTCAAGCTCGAAACAATTGTTTGGTGACAAAATATATCCGTCCAAAATTCAAGGAGTCGATACTACATGATATTACATTAAGTGCGTAATTTTCTACGAATTTTATAGAGCGTGATACGATAGAAAACAGTCACACGGTAGGCGCTTTTTTTTATATGTATATGTAACTGTAAATCAAAATCGATAATAAAGTTTGAATATTTCGAACGCCGAAAGGAATAGCGAGACCGGCGTAAAGCGCACATGTAAAACGATGAATAAAACATAAATGCGCATGAAAAGAATATATTAAGCGCGGATAATGGAGTAATAAATCATATCGAGAAATTACATTGTAACAAGTGTTATCAATGGCGAAGTTTTTATCTCGGCGTCTCCCGGTTACATCGAGTTTTCAGGACATCTTTCTAACAAAGAATCGCTGTCGCGAGCAGGATTCGATGTCGAAGAAAAGAGAAAAGGACGCCTGAGATAAGAGAAATTAATGAAACGCTTGTACTTAACTTACGGAAATACGGTTAACGTGAAATGGGAGTATTAAAGCGACGCGTTGAAAGCTTTTATTGGGTGGCATAGCGCGCTATATTGTTAGAAATTAACGTAACTGATAACTCCTATATAGATGCCTTATATCTATATATATTTTTATATCGAATTTTGTAATGGATCATCCGATCGTTCTCGACACGGATATGACTGTGTAATACAATATTTCAGCCGAAAGTTCGAGCGGAAGTGCGAGTGAAATGAGTGCTACTGGAAATGGGACGTAACGAAACGGATCAGATTGAAGCTGAAGAGAGGGAATTGCCTGGCGAAGGACGATACATTCGTTGTCACTGATCGATAAGCGAAGGATGTACAAGTTCGAACTAAACTTCTAAATTATAATTCCTAATAAATATTGACAGTCCACGAACCGCGTGTCTGAGTGCGTTGTAAATCATGTAACCCTCGTCGCTTCATATTACTCTGTGGGAGATTAATTTACACGGTTCGACGTGTTGTCGAAGTTATGATAAAATAGCGCAAGTTCAATCAGGTCCACGCGAATAAATGGAAACTGTAATACGATCTTTGAGCGAGTTCGGAGAGCATGGCTATTAATAAAATTGATTACTAAAAAAAGATTTGTACATTCCTTTTATTACCGAATAAACACAGTGTCACTTTACACTTTACTGCGGAGAAATCCAGTGTATCTATACAGAGCATCCATCTTGTTCGCGAAAGGGATTAATGTTCCAATTTCAGGGGAACACACTTTCTTCCGCGATGTGCATTATAATTTTACTTAAGCAATATTAAATAAACCCACACGGCCAAATTGTTCGGAAAATCATTAAGTAATCTAAATTTCAATTTCAATGAATGCATAAAATGTAATGCGTAAAAACGGGAAATGCATAGCTTTTAATTAAAATTGGATGTATATTCAGTACATGGAAAATTGAACCTATATTCAATACATTTTTAAAATACACGTTCATGTAAAATTCTCACAACACTATCAAATAATATATTCATCATTTCATGTCGGAGAAAAGGAAAAGGTAAGGAATAGCATGCGGAAAGATGCGAGAGGCGCAGAATTTTTCACGATAATCAGAATGCACTCGAGAACTCGTCCGAGTTGCTCGCCCGGAACAATCGGAGGAGACGTCTAAATTAATTATGGGCAGAGGAAAGAATTCCGCAAAGAGAAGGACAACGGCTGATTCATCAACATCGACAGCAGCCTCGAGCGATTACGGCGAATGATCCTGAGGTCACATTGAAAAGAGATGATAGAGAAAGAGAGAGAGAGAGAGAGAGAGAGAAAATGGGTGGAGGGAGGGAGAGATAGATCACATGAGGGAATCTCTATAATTGCTTCGTGATGTCCTCCTTGATCGATCCCCCAGTGGAAAAAGACGTGACGAGGCGCGCCACCCAGTTCGGTCTCGCTCTCACTCGTGACGAGATATATATATACATATATATACGCTCTTGTTTTTCCGAAAACAAGTTCGCTTGTCCGAGTACCGAGTACGTACGTACGTACTTTCCTTCTTCGACCATGCGGGGCGGATCGACGCATGCGTTTTTCTCTCGCGCCCGTGTACCCTTCGCGGGATTATCTTGGCCGTGAATCGAGCAGTCTTCCACGGTCGTTCCCGAGCTTGCTCCCGATCCGCGGGGGCGCACGTTTTCCTCCCGAGAGGATCGCGCGAGCCGCACTTCGGGACACACTCGTTGCGGTGTCACATCACAGCGTATACGTGTACCGATATACGTATAACGCGATACGTCGATAATATAAAATAACGATTCCGGAAGGAAGTACATCAATCGTCAATAAAATGATTCCGGAAGGTTAGCGCGCGATGTTATTCGTGGGACACGTGCCGTTTAAAGGTAAGCGAGAATCGTGACGAGTTAAACGTTATGTCTCTCTGTCGAGCGAGTCTTCGTTTTAATGTTGTCAGCTTGATATGAAACGCTGTTTAATTTATCGAAAATTCAAACACGTCGCAAATACGTGCGGCGCGCATTGACAATCAATCGTACGAGCACAATTTCTATTTGTCGCGACGTTGTGTCCGATTATTGTCATCAAAACGATATACGATACACAATGGCCTTCTCGCCGCGTCGCAAACTAGTTACGTTTATTCAAAGCGTATGTACTCGTTGCGAGATATATTTTACCGTCGCGCGACACTGGTGCCGCGTCTGAACTATTTAAAAGGATGGAATAGATGCTTAAAGCGTATGCATGTTAATTACAAGTTATACGAGATGTATTCCATACACGGAAACTCGCTTGCAACACGGAGTTTCACAGCGACGAGTAATTGCATTCAAAAAGTTATTCCGTGATTAATGACTATAATTGTACACAAAGCACGTTAGACAAATTTTTTTAACGAGTAGCTCGAATCAACATGTTTCGAGATTTGAATGAAAATTTTCATTAGGCCTTGTACTTCTATACTTTCATATATTAAAGCTGGAGCACAAAACGCGGATTGCAATCAGCCTGCACGACTAACGATTATATCTTTATAACACGTACACGTGAGGCGTGCAAAAACTAAGTTTAACGATCAATAGCTTAACGCAAACAGCTACACCGTCTCGTGCCGAAGCTGTGGTGCGTAAGAATTTTAATATTAATTAAACTTTATGACATTTTGCATATTTTAAATAAAAAGTTTCAATTAATTGCCACCGTCAGTGAAGCGGCGATCGCAAATGGCCGATCTATTTTTACGTAACGCCAATTAAAATTTCATTTAGACAATCAACACACAGTTTAATTAGCAAGACGTTTATCATCGAGTGTTGCAAGGTCGTTGCGAAATGAACGTGATGGATCAACATGGAAATCTTCTCAGAGAAACAAATCAATCTCCGAATTGGAGGATGGGGGGGGGGAACGTATCAATCATCTATTCATCAATCATCTAATTCACTCTAATAAATTTCGCAATTCTAATGATCGCGCGAGATCCGAAATATCGCGTATTTCTGCAGGGCTTTAATTAAACGTATTATTCCACATTTACGGAAGAATAAATAGCGAAAAATAATAAAAAAAAAAAAAAAAAAGGCGCCGCTTCTTGGCGCAAACTTGTGACTCTGCGAGAATCCCCAGGTGCGTGAGCTCGTGCATAACTGACGCGCAGTAAGGGCTCGTGCACGATTACTTCGTTTAAAGGGTAGGCAATCGTTCACGCACGGGTAACTTCGCGACGCATAGACACTACGTGCCGAGCACTCGAAACATGGAAGATCTCGCGAATAAATTTCCAAGTTATACGTTCGCGTCGCACACTGTTTATGCGAGTCCCGACACTGCAGGCTTCAAATGACTACGGACCGAGGAATAACTTTGTGAATTTGCGAGATTAAACCCGTTAATCTTGATATCCCTCTGTCGCGCGACGGGGAACTTCTTTCTCTTATAGGATTTAAAATAATATTGATATTTGTCACGCAAGTGGAAAAACGGGATAAGGATCTCCTTTCGGTCCGAATAATTTCGGTAGAATGTTTCCGATGTTGACATAAAGTACATGCAACGTAAAAATTCTCTTCTCAAAACCCAAATAATTCCGATAGAAACGTTGGACGGGTAATGCTAATATATATGTCAACGAAGTGCCTGATCATTCTCCTTTAGATCCAACAATAAGGTGGCCATCTGTCCCTTTTATTCCATTATCGTCTACCGTCGAAGAAAAGAGTGCGGTGCGCACAAAGAGGTTGTAGCAAATCTAATAATTTCAACGGTACGATACTTTATCGTTAGATACCGGTATTCGCTTTCAAGAAGGAACATTAAGTGGGACGTACGGAAGATTCTCTTCCAGTGACAATAATCGCAATATGGAGTGACAGAGCGTTCGCAGCATCCGTGACGGCCGTTAATTGACTCGGCGAGGCGCGAGCGATAGTCTAATAGCCACGCGTTCGCGCGCGAATAGAGGGTACTGCGGTGAGAAGGGACAAAGAGAGAAGAGAATACCTACGGCAAGGGATGACGACACGTCTACGTGGGGTGCCGAGAAACGATAGTGGGGCTAGGTGGTGAGCAAAAGCGGCAACGGACGACGCGAGTTATGGTGGCAAACGACGCCGGTGGATGGTGGGGTTGAAAAGCGGCGCGGCCAGTTACGGTGCACCTGCGATCGGTCGGGAGAGCGGCGGAAAGTAGATTCGACGAGAATACCGGAACGGTCGCATCGCGGAGAACCGGAAGAAGCCCTCCGAGACGATGGCGCCGCTCTTAACGAGTTACCGCGAAGAGATCGGACGCGAGGGGAATACGATCACCGGCCGAGGCGAACGGTGTCTTGCCCCGTGACGGACGGAGGGGATTCGATTAACGAACTCTAATCTCTTCCGACGAAGTTCTGCGAGCCACTTCCGCGAAGTAACGGAGAAAAATCGTCCGTTTATGCGTGATAGAACGGATAGGGCTTTCCTTAAATGAAAAGTTTCGAAGAGTCTTGCGTGTGTAATTGAGAGAGATCCGTGTTTATCCCATAAATGTTTGTTGGAGAAACTCGAGCTGGGATGCTGCCGCCTGCGCCGAGCGAAGTCGTCGAAGATCTCTGCGACGGAGAACCGGATCCAGCGAGGATAAATTTCCTCGTAGGTGGAGATTACGCCAGTTGAATGGAGAGTCCTCTCGTTGCGAAAGGACTAGCTGCTCTTGGGACACGCGACTATTCAGTGGAAAATTTCCGCCGGTACGCGAATACGAAAATCAAGAGGGTACGTGTTACTGTCGTCCGAAGCGTATAGAGCATCGCTCCAATTCGGTTTCGTCTGACGCGATTAAAAAACATGGAGAACGGTCGCGTAACTGGATCGTGAACAGCGTTAACGTGACAGAGTGATATCGAAGATGAGTTCTCTACGACGGACGATCAATCAATCAATGAAGGAGGGCACGTCCACGAGAAGACACGCGCTCTCCGGACCCACCACCAAGAGCATGAAAAACGTCGCTCATACTAACGCGGTGCCCGCTTCGCCAATGCGATACAGGACCAAATACGAGTTGCGGAGTATCAGTTTGGAGGGCAACAAGGTGCTACCATGGACTGCAAGGTAAGCGTATGATTCATCAATTTTCTTAAATACTGTCTGTGAATATAGAACATATTCACAGACTCGAAAATAATTTTTTTTAGGCTATTAAAATATAATGTAGAACATTCTTAAATGTTGATGACAATGCTGTAAAAAGTTTTAACATTTTAGAAAAAAAAACACGACATGATATAAAAAAAATAGATACAACATCAGAAGTTTTTTTTTTTTTTTTAAACGTAATTTGTACGATCAAGGAGAAAATAAGTTGTTGCTCTTGATAAATCTTATCCGTGAGTTATTCAAGAGTAAAAAAACAGCTTACGACGGAGAAAAACTTCGAAGAATAAGAGATTGAAACTTTCAGTCTTAAT
Organism: Cyphomyrmex costatus; assembly: GCF_001594065.2. NCBI lineage: Eukaryota > Metazoa > Arthropoda > Insecta > Hymenoptera > Formicidae > Cyphomyrmex > Cyphomyrmex costatus. The sequence continues at coordinate 5,970,965 of NW_017275207.1, forward strand.
CCAAAGAACTGGCTCGCTTGATGCAGTCGTCTATACAGCGTGAGTTCGCAGAAGCGTGTGTATCGTATAATAGTCTCTTCAGCGAAATCAATTTTGTGTGCTTCACCTTGAGTTGCCTTGTATTCGGAACAGATACTGCTGCGACTTGAGAATTTAATGGTTCTGAGATTAGGGCATTAAAGACAGCACCAAGCCACAAGCGAACCAATCAATCCAGTATAAAGCCGAACAATCGCGGTCTTTGCAATTGGTTTACCGCGACCGCCGCTGTCGCTCGCTGATATTGATTGATGAGCAAGAAGGTTTCGATCCCCAGTGAGCGATACATACAAGTCCGCTTCCGCTTAATTATTTAATCGTAGAGACAAATTTCCAAGCCCTCCGCTCCAGAATTGTAAATTGTATATTAATTGTTGATCATCAAAGTAACATTAAACATTTACATTATTACTTGAGTCGAGAATGTGAAATTTATTTTGCAACTTTTATCATGTCACATTCTCGTCATTGAAACAATGTTTCTTTAGCGATATAATTTTTATTGTGCTCTCCTTAGATATTTATGATTATTGTATAATATTAACTGTATTGCAACTATACCAAATAAATTTGTTATTCGTGTTAACCGATAAGACGCTTTTATCAGATTTTTAAATTTTGTTTGGATTACTTTATTTAATTATTTACATGTTAAACTTAATATAATCGATATAATCATATAATGTGAATAAAAGCTTGCATTCGAATTACGGAAGTACGTTCAATCGTAATATTATTGTCCCGCTAAGAAACTTACCGATTTATTTTTTCTCGTAATAAGAACGTATATATTGTCAGTGACTGGAGTTTGCTTGGAAGTTTAATAGAGAGTTGCTGGAATTGCCGATAATAATATATGCTCAATATTACGTTTTATTTTACTAAAAAAAATTACATAATGCATCATACATTTCTACTTTGCTCAACTTTTGCGAGCAGTGTCGGTTGTTACTTGTTTCCGCTCCCAAAACGTCATCGTGCATTCGTGCGATAACACTGTTTGATAAACAATGTCTCGAAAGGAATTCGGCGGAAACTTTTAATTAGTGAGCATTCAAGCGAGTGATGACTTTAGAACTTAATTAGTTTCGTAATCTCGATTGAGGAGTATCGAATGGGATGTTAACCGTGCTTCTTAATTAATTGAGTCAAAGTCAGCCGATCGTGCGAATGCGATCAGTGCACGATAAAGCCGACTGCGATAATCGGCAATGAGCGCGCAGATTGCAGCATGCAAAAATCGAGGCGGACGCTCTTTAATCTCCCGAACAACGTACGTAAATCTGCGATACATTAAACGGTATTAAATGATTGCGAACGCGAACTTATGCCCATATAATGCCCATACAATTTACGAGCAGCTGGTTGAAAATATTTCAAAACAATCTGAAAGGGGGTCTTGCATCTTGGAGAAAAGAGACAAAGAGAGAAAACGAGAACGATACGTGGCATTGTGCAAATTATTATTCTTGGCGTATCGTTCGACTGCACGCGGTCGAGCAGGCACGTGCCAGATACAGTGTACCGTAAAGATATACCGAAACGATAGACGACCTCTTCCCTCGGGGGGATCCACCCCATTATTTCAGATCAATTTGCAAAGTTAACATGCAAAGACTGTCGCGTTATCGTTCGAGTCCAACGCGAGGTCGCGCGGCGTTGGAGCGTTCGCATCTCCGACATCGATTTTTAATACGTTAGCTACAAGCGCGTTAATTAGCTCCTCTTAACGACTCAAGCGTAGCTGAATTAATTCCGCGTCGGATGGTTTTCGTGATGTAATCGAACAGCGACGTCGCGTTCGGCTGTTATATTTTATGTGTCACATAATCTTCGATTTATCTCTCAAGTGGAAAGGAAGTCTCGCAGTTAAATGGAAAACAAAGGAAAGAGAAAATTGTGCGCAATGCTGTATTTCGGGGGTGAAGAGATATCCACAAAGTTAAACACTAATTTTCGAACACATTGGAGAAATGTATATACAGTTCCATATAACAAACAGATATAGTATGAAAAGAGATATTATTAATAAATTTTGTTATTAAACAAACGTATGAATATTCAACAGCGACGTTACTGCGGTCCCGTTGATGTAATTAGCTATAATTTACATTATTTACACAATAACGTTTTATGATTCATGTTTATTCAATTACGTCTGGATGTACATTACAATTAGGATATCACGTTACGAGATCGCAGTGACAAGATATTCCCTCGCTTGTGTTCCAACAAATTCTATTATATTTTCGATCACTATGTTGCACAGAGGATAGTATCGTATTTGAATCGTTCGAAATTTAATTGCTTTATCTGGCAACGGAGCGTTCAAGCGAGACACTGCCTTCTTTATGATCCACTTCGTTTCTCTACTGGATAATGAGATTAACCTCCCCTGCAAAGACGCATGAACTACCGAAAGCAGGTATGTTTCGCCATAAAAGGTTCCTCCTGGCGTCACGATGCTATTATATAATGTCATCGGAAAAAATTCCTTTCGCATACGTGCGCTTATCATCATAGATCCAATAAAAACAGCCATTTCAATGAAGTTGTCTATCGATTTAAAAAGGGTCAAGTGCTGAAGCATGAATCCTTTTCTCTCTCTCTCTCTCTCTCTCTCTCTCTCTCCACCCACCTCCTTTCTTCTCTTTGTCGATCTCTTTCTCTCTCTTAAATATCGAGTTGAAAAGAGACGCTGTTCAATTCTTTCTAATGGAGCATAGATGTTATAGATCATGGAATGCCCAGTCTATATATACAGCTATTCTGTATATATCATTACATCTATTCTTATCACATATTTCTGATAATTTGTGCGAAGATATTGCGAAAAACTCGACTCATCGAAATTCCGTTGATATTACCCTTAATCGATAGAGCTTCGGAAATGTTTCTCGAGACATCGATTTGTGGTATTATTATCTAGAGGAATATTTCTTAGTCTACTTTAAGAATACTTTGCTTATACGCTTTGTTGTAAAGCATAGTAAAAAGATGAGAGAAGGACAAAGTTAAATTAAAAAAATCTCAGTATGTGTGTTTATTTTTTTCTAATATTATTATCTTAACAATTGCAATGTTTAAACACACGCGAATTCATTTCATTTGAATAACCCTAAAACTGTGAGAATATTGATAGCTTGCAGTGAAAATCTTCGCAGAACCACGTACTCGCGAGACACGTCAGCAGTCCATAAAGTATACTATAGTTATAAAAGAGACCAGTCTGGAGGCAATTCCATTACTGATATTAATCCAAGAGGAATTATATCAGCAGCAACAACGCGGCGAGTGGCTCCGCGATATCGGATTTCGGTGCCTCGCTCTTTATAATTAACCCTTTTGCTATTGGACTCTGGACCGAGTGTTCGTTGCCGCTCTTTTGTGTCAAGCCGATCAATCTCGATCACGCTCGATCGAGTGGAAGTCGACCGAGGCATCTCGATGGCGAGCGTAGGGGCACCGGGGCGAGGTGGAAATATGGAGCACATAAGGGAGACGAGATGAGACGGCGGTAAAGGGATGCGGGGTGAGAGAGGGGGGGAAAAATCCGCGAGGAAAAACGGCATTACACGGTTAGCCAGGTGGATAGTCGGTATCGGGTGTTAAGCCGATGGCATTATGGTCGCGGAAGAACTCGGGCGTTTTCGATGTCCGCGAGTATATCGTTCAATTACGTCACCGCGCGCTGGTGGCCCGCATTCGAAAGCACGGTATATCGATTTTGTCGATGCATAACAAGACTTTCGTAGGTAGCGGCGACGCGCCATCCTGACCGTCGCGGACGGAGGATACTGAGAAATGCCGATGCTTTGACACGCGAGCTAATATGCCCTTTGCTACTTCAGTAGCTTCAATGACTCTCAGGGTCGTTAACCCTTTCGGCCGATAGATGTGTGTTTGATGTCGAAGGTAAATATTTATACGTCAGAATTTGTCGCGCTTCTCACGGGGCTGTACTGCGGCTGTAAATATAGGTTTTACACGCGAGCCTGCTAGATATATAATATACAACGTATAATATATGTTACAAGTATTCCAGATATGGATAACATAATTTACAGAGTAAACAACAAGTAAATAAATACGAAACGAATATAAAAATATTAAAATTGCAGCTCTCAAGAATTAATATATATATATATATATATATATAAAACTTTAATTTAAAAGTAGCATTTAAATATAAAAAATAAAGAACATAATATTTAAGAAATAATATCAGAATTAATTATTTATGAAAAAATATATATCGAAGTTGATAATCCAACATCTTAATAACAGACTACGAAAAAAATGTTGAAAGTTTTTTTACATTTTATTTTATCATACATGTAGTATGAATTTTTTATTTATACTACTTTCTTTGCGAAGGAATAATATCAGAAATAAGTACCTACAAAAAATTGATAATCGAATACAGTTTTCAGCTGACCGATTACAAAACAAAATTAAAAAATTTTTATTATACACTTTATTTTATCATTGAAGATTGTACGCGTTTGCTCTAAATTTTCCTTTTGTTTTTACTACTTTTTCTTTACATTAATGTCAACCTCAAGAACGAAATATCGAGGTTAATTCTCGATGATGTAAGTAATTCTCTCTCTTTTTTTTTTTTTTTTATCAACCCTGAGGGAAGCGAAATCGCAGTCTTTTCGCGCTAACGTCGAAAGACTCGACTGGTTTCTGTACCGAAACGAGTGTGTAATACGCGTTAACCAGTGCGCCGTGGTTCCTCGTGAGTTTGTTTAACGTATACATGTACATATATGCACTAATCATCTTTATGCGCAAAAAAAAAAACCGCTGCGGTCGTATATACCACTTCCTAAAAACGTACTTTCCACCTATATCGCGCGCTTTTTCTCAGTCGTAATAATGCGAAAATACTATACTGTTGCGTCTAACGCAACAGTATACGTTTGTGCAAAGCTGCAAAACTACGACGGTATGTCATAAAGACACCGCCTCTGCTCCTTTCTTTGTGGAGGAAAGTTCCGCGTATGTTTTTCATTTGTCAGCCTGATTAAGATGGACGTGTATAGAGGACACCTTTGTTACTCTCCTGTCTTCTTCACAAAGTCGTTCCATCCCAACGATAATATTCTCCATCGTCTTATATTTTTCAATGCGAAAGACATTCGATTGTTGCTCGCGTTTCTTTTGCAAATATAACTGCAATGTTATGAAAATTCCAATTTTGTAGTTGCTTGTTTTAAAAATGCTTATTAATATAATTATTAAATTTCGATGACCAATATAATTTGTGATGTTATTTCTAGTTTCGGTTTATATTTGCATTTGACATCCCAGACAAACTGAATCGACGCGCAGTTTATAGAACTGAAAAATTAAATGTGTTTGAATACGAATTAATTCATATACGATTGTTATCAAACACCATCTGCTTTGACCGAAAATAGGATTCTTCCTCTTATTCGCAATGTCTTAGTTAAATAAATTCGATTTTACAATCTGTATCTTTTTTCCAAAATAACTGATTTAATTAACGAAGCACTGTACATCTACTAAAGGTAACTATAACGACGTACCGAAGTATACAAAGAAAGAGAGAATTGCTATATAAATTACTAATAGTTTCCAAGTCATACAAACCTTGCTATGTCTATTTTTACACACGCATTATCCGCGAAACCACATTGGTCAGCGCTGTTATCGCCGCAAACTGGCCATGCGCACTCGAGATGCGTCCTCCTTTCGCAAGTATCTCTGTAACCGTATACGGGTTTCAATTTACGTAATCAGCGACACACATTTGGCTTTACCGTACTTTTCGTGCGTGAATAATGTTCCAAACTCGAGCGCAAATGATCGATGACTGAAATCTGATGAAAAGTTTCCGAGACTCCTAAATATTCTATAATTAGCGAAAATGATGTCTGTTAACTTAATCGTCGGAAAACATTGCTTCGTATACTGAACGAGTTTGCCGCGTGTGTTAAATATGTATAATCGCGTTAACTGCGGATTACTCTACCTTTTTGGCACGCCATCTGTTTTTAATTCGTAACTGCGCAATATATGTAAATATGTGTCCTCTTCACCGTTTTCGTGGAAATCGTGTAAATCTATTAACTATATCAATATTTTCGCGGTACTCGATTAAATCTCTCGGTAATATATCGGTATTTTCGTGGAAATCAGCCGTGTCGATATGTACCATATTTGATACGGAAAATTTGAGGAAATGAGTTTAATATCAACTGTTCATTTGGATAAGATATAATGAAAATCATCTCTGAGAATTCTGTTTGTTCTTTCTCTATAAATTGAAGTGTTCTTGAAATTTAGTATTATTCGAGTGAAATCTAGGATGTACCGCGAAATTAATCAAATTTAATAGAATTACACGGAAAAAATAGTTTTGCTGAAATGTCTAAAAATTTAACTACATACAGAAGTATCTGGAAGTAATTTTGTTGAACCGTTAAAATAATTATGTAGGATGCTCAAGCTGGTTGCTAGAATGTTAAAACTTTATATAGTATTGTTCATCATCCTGCATAATTATTTTGATAGTCCAACGTTGTTAAATTCATAATGTCAAGTTAGACTTATTTTTAATCATTTCTATAGATTATCACTACTTCTATTCAATATGTCATTAATTTAATTAAAACAATTTATAATTATACACTTTAATTCAAGAAAGTGCATTAAATTTGACTAAAATTTTATACACCTTCTTTTTTAAACTTTTAAAAGTTTATTTACTAAGCATATATTAATATAGACGTTGTTTTAAGTTGAAACTAAACGTAAAAATGAATTGAGTGACATACATATGCACTCATATGAAAAAAAAAGATTGGTTGAATATGGCATAGCATTTTTAATTAGTTGCAGCAATTAATTTTTGGTTGCATTAGCTTATCGAAATTCTATATTGATATTGCGAATATATTATTAAATGTATAATGTCAAATTTAACTAAATGTGAGTCTCGCTGTTGCTACTAAATATATCGTTATTATATACTAATTAAAACGATAATTAAAGTTGACAATATATCGTGTCTGATTTGACTACATAGTGTCAAATATAACCAATGTTTTAGTACAAAATAACGATACATAATAATTTAGTAGGAGCAGTGACGACTCATACTAGGTTAAATTTGGCACACTATAGATTTAACAGTGTTTAGGTTAATGTAACCAAAAATTGGCTGCAACAGCCAATCTTTTCTTTCAGTGTGGAAGTTAAAAATAACAAAATGTGTTATTTACCTCAAGGGATTGGGATCTCTATTGCTCCTCTGATATCTGATAGTGAACGAAATGATTTTCAGAATATATCTATCTAAATCATTCTCTTTCTGTATATAAACCTTCTCTCTGTATTCTTTCCGCAAACGGAAAGATGCGTACTTTGCAATCGCTAATTATGATAAAAATATATTGTATACGTAAATGTTTGCAACACACATCCAGCTATTAAGTTAAAAGTGTTTCGATGTTACTTTCTACGAGTGTAATGCAACAGTTGTCTCTGAAACATTTTATAATTATACAACACGAGACGACTGCCTGCATAGGTATATCTATTATTAGTTGTGTTAGATTATTGCGTTTCAAGTTAGATAACAGAGTGGCATTACATGTGTTGAGCAATGTGTATTAAAAGAATTCTCTTAACAAATTTTACAATTGCATCACTGTCGGAAAATGGGTCTATTTGTTGCATGTTTTGCACGAACTATCGCATGAAAAGAATAAGGCTCCTTGTTTGAACTGAGCTGTGTGCTTATAATAAATTCAATGGAAAAGATCGATACGAAGTCAAAATTGCATGCAATTAATGCACAGGACGCGCCTGCAAAAAATCGCACAATCTTCGCTATTTTAATGAGCGGCCATCATTGTAATGAGCACAATTTCCTCCTCTCTCGCCTTTGATTTAAAAAGGCTTTTGCTTTAATGATCGTCGCACAGTTTAAAAGCTCTCTTTATGAAAATAGTATATATAGTATTGTAATTATATATATTATACACTATGCAGCGGTGAATTCTGTGCGGCTGTTCCTTTGGCTTTACGAGTATAAGTACACATACGTTTTCACGAACGTTTTTTACGATGAGTTAAAAATAAATCCGAGTACTTTAAAAATATGTACCGTCAACTTTCAAGAACATTCTGTATACATATAGCGATCCACTCGTTCGTGCAACCCCTTCATAGAAAGCGCAGTTATGTTCATGCAATCAATAATCGCTCTATCCATTTCTATTATTTATAGCGCCGTGGAAGCAGCGACTTTAATCGCTTTTCCCTTTTTTTTTTTTTGTAGCGCCAGTCTGTGGATTCTACGCGATAACTATAATGCCGATCATCTGTCACTCTCGATTTCTTTTCCACACTTAAAATACGCAGCGCGCGCATCTCGCAGCGTCGCCGACGTATTTCAGCGCGATTAAAATCAATATTAAAATCAAATGATTTTTTCATGAGTGATTCGTACTCTTTGATTTCGTCTAAAGAACCATTGGCGAATTAGCCTGAATGGTAAACGACGAATACAAACTTGATAAATAAAGTCCATTCATCCTATTCGCAAATCTTATACGAGCGAATTTTCAATTTTAAACTGTCTCGCGCACCAGTTTGGTGCAAGCTTATCGGTTACCGCTTTGTGGTTGTGCGAGATGAAATCCTATACCATCTTTGTAGTCGTCGATAAGAATGCACCGGCTGGACGAGCCACCTGGGAGAGTTTATCGGGAGTCGATAAACCATTATTACAGCGAAAGACTTGGTACACGCATCTCGGAAAACTCGTTCTCTGATGAGAGAAAACATTGGATGAGCCTGTCATTACCTACACGTCCGTCATTTATTCTTCATACAACTGATCGAAAAAACGTTCGTTAACTTTTATCGACATTTATGTATAAATTTTCGAGTTAAATTTATGAATTGATGCAAAAATATCTTTTCACTATACACGTGTGTGGCGTATAAAACGGAATGTACGAGAATGTATATCATAGAGAAAATATTATATTTTTTGGCGTTTTGCCATACTATAGGCAATCCAATTTGCTTTTCCATAAAGCAAAAAATAAGATCAGCGACTGATAAAAGTCACAATAAGTTGTGGCGATCGCGAAGAAAAATTATTACGATATAATTCAATTATGCATCATTTCACGCTATTAACGTAGATATATATGTAATGTGTATGAGATAAAAAATAGATTGATATACAAAGATATATTTTACGATATTATTTTTAAATATATTGCATACTTTTTCTTTAGACTGGGTTGTGTACGTGTTCCACCTTTTGATAAATTTCAGTTTATTCAATCACCCGCTTTTTTCCTTTTTCTCTCTTTCGTTCTTTTTTGTCCATTAAACAAATTACTGCATTATATTTTATCCGGCAACAAACAATCGACCTTTAGCGATATAAATAATTTCTATTAGAAATTATTAATTTAATTTAATTCATTCAGTTAAATTATACACACAGAGGGATACACGCAAAAACGTATGAATACACAATTGGTGGAGCATCCAGTAATGCTAAAACCTATCAAAATGAAATCGGAGCGATAATTGATATTACAATAAAATAACGCGTTATCGCTAACTAAAATACACACAATGAAAATATTTATACATTTCAACTTCGATATTAACGTAATCTCACAATGCAAGAACTGCATGCAAGTTTGAATACGAAATATCGCACACATGCGCATGCAAGAACCACATGCAGGTTTCGAATGCGAACAATGCAGAAAGCAGGACAGCTGCAATGTAGAATGCAAAGTTGAGCAAAAGAAACAAGAGTAAATACGTCAGCACTCTGTGGACGATACAAATTCAGCCGCTGCACTGCCACACGAAAAGAAGATAAAATATATTTAGCTTCTTAATAAAATATTTAACTACTGAATAAATTTTGATTAACGTTTTGTTTCTTAACAAGTAATGGTTGCTTCTTGTAGGGCTTTTTACACTAGAAAAGAATATGTTTATCAAAGGACTTTTATTCTTTAATTTTCAGAAACTTCGCTTTAAATTTCTCATGTAATGACGCAAATTTGTAATGTATGTATAATATATTACGAAGCTATAAGAAATGTAAGTATTTACAAAAATAAATGTGTGATAAATAATATATCATATAATCAATATATTTATCCTATAACGATCAAAGCTAGATAACAGTGTTTATTGTAATTATGTGTGAATTTTATATACTGCGTATGTAGTCCCCCCAAAAATTGCGACGCTGTTAAATTTCAGCATTGACGCATACTTGCTACCGCAATTTTTGGGAGGACTGCATACGCAGTATATAAAATTCACACATAATTACAATAAGCACTGTGATCTAGTTTTGACCGTTATAGGATGTCTTCTTCTTGTTTGTGTCTATCACATGTACGGTCGTAAAAAGATTTTAATATTTGTTAATATATTTATAACACACTTATTTATTACTTTTATTGTTTATGTATACAATTTCAAATATTATATTAAAATAAAAATTTATTAATAATATTTAATATCAGAATGATATACTGATTTACGAGGTTTCTGTTTCTCGACACTTAAATGGTGATTAATGGTATACGTATTTTACTCTATAAAGTAAATGATAAATGTTGTAAATTGTTTAAATTTGTGGAGTTCTTGTAAAAATAAGAAAAAATTTATGAACATCTTTTAGTTTCTCTCTTTCTCTCTCTCTCTCTCTGTTTTTCGTCTCTTCTTAATCTTCCTTGAGTTAAATATTTTGTTATTTTTAACTTTCATATGTATCAAAATATAAATCTTTTCATTTCTGTGGTTAGTTTCAGCATAAACAACATTATATTAACGTATGTTAAGTTATAATATGTATATACGTATGTACGTTATGTTATATTAACGTATATTACACTTAGTAAATAATAAATTAAACTTTAATTATTTAATAATTAATACTTTAATTTATTATATATATATATAAATCAAATTTAATAAATACATTTTTTCGAGTTAAATTATTGAACACGATTGTTTTAATTAAATTAAAGATGTATTAAAAAAAATAATATAGGAGTAGCGGCGACGTATAAAAATAATAAAAAAATAATTCAGATTGAGTTGACATGACATTCTATTGACATGAATTTAACAATGTATATACATAATTTAATATAAAACATTTTAAATTAAAATTCTATCAAAGTAATATTCATTCCAATTAAATTGAGGGGAAAAAGTTTTCTCTTTACATTAATTCAAGCCTTTGAAGTTGACAATACCGTTTAACTCGCCACCGACTACGTTAAACAGTTCTGTCGTAAAATTTTCGAAATGTTTTGAGTTCATAAAAAAAAAAGGGATACTTTCCCATGAGTTTAGCAATTCTCAAACATTCTCTATGTAGGAAACGCCGCGTAGGGTTTATCGCGTTATCTCATGTAAAAAAATCCAGGTTAATTCTCTGGCTATTTACAATTCACGAGGACGTTGCCGATGGCGGTAAGAGAATCTGATTAACGTTCGGGCTGTGCTAATTCGTCGGTCCGATACGCACAGTCGCGCCCTAATCTCACCCCGTTCGAACGGGCGTTCGAGTGCCAAAATTTGATGGTGGTGTGCGAGAGAGGGAGCGAGAGAGGGAGCGGGGAGGGGGAGGTGTCGCCAGGACAACGATGGAGATTGAAGGAGCGCCGCGTCGACCTGGTGCCGGCGAGAATACGGGTCACCGTACCGCGAGACCCTATATACCGAATCGTGGCGAAGGGTCGCGCATCGATATGCTATGCCGGGCACGAATAACGGCGGTGACATACGTCACCGTGTGCCGCGATAAGGCACTCGGACCCCGTATACGCGTACATACACGGAGGAACAAATAGATAAATGAACGAGAAGTGAGGAAGAGGAAGAGGTGGTGGTGGATAAGAGGGAGGGATATATGGTAACAGAGGAGAAGGAGAGACAGTGGACGACGACAAATAGAAGGAGACAGGGGAGCAAGAGACGAAGGTGGACGTGGGGACCGACGAACTCGTCGACGCGGCGCCAGTCGTCGAGTCGCCATGTCACTGCGAGGAACTTGCCACTATCTCGCGGGGGCTGCTGCGCTACGCGCCGGGTTGTAAAGGTTTGCCACGGGACGGTGGCGGTGGTGACGGCGGCGGCGGCGACGGCGGTGGCGGCGGCGGCAATACGGCCAGTAGGGGTTGCAGACCCAAGACGCGAAGTAGTTCAGTGCTGTATAGAGTTCCGCAAGTGGTATTCCTCGCGTCCGGACCGACCAAGCAGTCCGTTGTATTTCCAGTGTCGCAGGGACTTAATTTAGAAAACTAACGACTGCATGTGACTGTCTAAATCTAAATCTTCACAATCTTCATTCTTTAAATAGATGTAACTTGTCAACAATTATTGTATGTACATGGCAGTAATTCGTAATCAAGTTAACTGTGTAGCCTCACAATGGCATTGTGAAGCTACATTAAAAAAGTATGATATGGTCTCGCGATCGGAGTAATTTGATTTTTTCAATGACTAAATGCACAACATTTAATTGGCTCGCTATTTAAAATGCTACATAAAACGTTGGTAACAACTTAATCATAACTGTAAAATAAAAAAAAAAAGAGAAGAAGTATCATCTATCAACGACATCGACGCTTCGCAGAGTAAAGTATCGATAGGATCCAATTTTTACTTAGCAAATTAATTTTTTAATTAAGATTTATTGTATAAAACAAAATTTACGTATTCAGTTAACTTTGCTCAGAAGACTTGAAAACACAACTTTTGAGGAAAACAGAGAAATATCAAAAGCAATTCATTCAAGGAACGTCTGTTTGACGTTAATCATAATTTAATATCGCACTAGTGCAGTAAATTATTCTAAGAAAGGTTAAACTATAATTAAGCTAAGTGTTTTACGAAGTGAAGTTTTTATCTTCTAACTCCCTTTTAGAAGGAGGGAAGTTAAGTTTATAGAAAGTTGATGCTAGAGAAGACTTTGGCTTGAATAGCGAGGTTGTTTCTGAAGAAACTTCTGATTCGTTTTGAGAATAGTGAAACGCTTCTTTTCGCACTCGGAAGCGAAAAAGGGCTGATCTTGTTCGAGAACGTGACACGCGAACATATCTTATTCTTATACGTATATCTACGGTTCCGTAAATCTCAAGTCTCTATGGAATCGCTGTTAAGAAGAATAGAAGCTCGATGACATTCTCATATATTTTCACTATTTACACGCGACAAAAGATTTTCCTTCTGAGCTAGCAAATCGGTTCCTAAACAAATCTTGATTTAATTTATGAAATAGATTTAAATATCCGCTTTTTCCGCGCGATAACGCGCGTCTCGAAAGAGCATCTCCGCTCGCTTGTGGATTTTCTCGAAAAATTTGCGATTCAATGCAGGAGCAAAAGAAAGCGTATTGGATACACCTTAGATATTTCCCACGCGAATGTTCCACGACCCGACACTTGCCCGTAGAATTTACAGAATGCAAGACTCGTGTTAGCGTAACTTCTCTACATGTCTTGTCTATATACACAACAGTACACTTCACAGGCTCGGTTATCGAATCACCGTATCCGTCCGACAACATCCGTTGTCCCTCAGCTGGAGATTCGCAAGATCCGTGAGATCAAAGAAAAATAATCGATAGCTGCCATTTTTCTATCGTTATCGCCGATATCGTGAATACATAAATGTGAAATATCGGCCATACGAACGACTCTTCGATAGAGCCGAAAAATTGATAGAAAGAAATCCATACTGCTGTTTGTCGAAGATAGGACTATTATATATCTAAATAGCAATGGTAACCCAATTCCTTGAGTAAAATAACATTTTGTTATTTTTAATTTCTGTGTGTATGAAAAGGTGTATCAATCCATTTTTTCAGCTCCAAAATAAACAATGTATATTAACGCATTTAGTAAATAGTAAACTAAATTTGAATTAAATTTAATACATTTCCTCGAGTTAAATTATTTAACTTCGTAGTTGAATTAACATATTGAATAAAAGCAGTGGTGACCTATAAAAATAATTAACCAAAGTAACTCAAATAGGATATAATTTGGCATTGTGAATTTAGCAGCATTAGTTTAATTTATTATACTTTTTAACTTTTTGCAGTTTTAAGATTAGAAAAAGAGAGAAAAATTAAACGAAAATAAAAGTTAATCTAAATTAGTAGAAATAGATATAAAACACCGTATTTTTAAGTCAATGACTCGTCTCCGATAAATTTGAATTTGTCTGCATGAATTAAAAATTTTGTCCCGAAATTAATTCGAAAATTTAACTGAAGAAGATGTATTAAATTTGAATTTATTATTAAGTGCGTACATTAATATGGACATGCTTTGCTTTAAAACTAACCACAAAAAATGGATTAATTTACATTTTAACACACATGGAAATTAAAAATAACAAAATGTTATTTAACTTAAGAGATTGGGTTACCATTGTTATTTTGATATCTAATAGTCCATTGGTTTAGTTAAATTAACGATATATTGAGTAGGAATAATGGCGACCCGCAGAAATAATTAAAAGTAACTCAAATTGGGTATAATTTGACATTACGAATTTAACAGTAATAAGACCTACTTGAATACGTGTCGGGACGTATCTTTGACACGCATCGCTTATCACGAAGGCCTCTGATATCACGGATATTGGACGCTTCGGCAAGGTAAAAGGTCGTTTCAATGGTATCGATGTCTTCGTCCAATGTCCGATAAAGTATCTATGAGACGAACGACCGTGCACGCGTAGAGTCGTCTATCCATGAACTCAATTCAGTTATTCATTCATCACATCTAGCCATTTATGCTATTCTTGGCGTAGGCGCTTCATTCTCTTACCTCATTTTCAGTACAAATCTTTCTTGTTATCATGTTATACCAGTGTTCGATACTTGTTTCAACTGTTAAGAAATGCTAGTTCCTCAACTCATTTTATCCTGTTATTTTGAATCCGATTCTGTCAGTAGAATTTTAATTAGATTTCGGAGTTGTTGAATTCATCTTTTGCATTCGAAGTAAAAACTTCAAGTAAAGGTCGTGCCGTATGTATCACGCTTTTCTGCCGTGTTAGCAAAAAAGTATATC
Organism: Cyphomyrmex costatus; assembly: GCF_001594065.2. Lineage (NCBI taxonomy): Eukaryota > Metazoa > Arthropoda > Insecta > Hymenoptera > Formicidae > Cyphomyrmex > Cyphomyrmex costatus. The sequence continues at coordinate 5,986,129 of NW_017275207.1, forward strand.
TTGAAGTTCGAAATGAGTTGTCATTATTACTTATGTCAATGTCATTATCCTGAGAATAATTTTAATACGGGATGATTCTACGCGTTTTTCTTGGTTAAATTTGCTTAATTAAAGAACGTGAAAGTTTTTCATTAATATCGTCCGATAAAAATATATCCTGCATATACGTAGGTTTATTAATCTTTTATTAACGCTCTTGTGCAGAAAAAAAATATCTACCAATATAAAAAAATTCTTAACAAATAAACGTATAAAATTAGATAATGTTATTAATTAGCGGATTTTTTCGTGTATAAATATTGGATTAGTACTGTGTTAAATAAAAATTATACATGGAAAAAACAATTATGCTGAAGTATCTAAAATTAAATATAGATCTGAAAATTTATCGAACCATCAAAATAATTATGTAAAAAACTCAAGCGTGATGAGCAGCACTGCAAAAAATTTTAACATTCTAACAACCAGCTTAAGCGTCCTATATAATTATTTTGATAGTTCAATAAAATTATTTTTAGATCTGTATTAACTAAATTTTTGATACTTCAGTAAAACTGTTCTTTCTGTGCACTAATTTACACACCGCTCCGTAATTAATTAAAACATTTCGACTTTAATTGAAAAACTTTGAATTAATGATTAAAAAATGCTTTATCTTATTAGAGAGTAAAGAATAACAATAAAATAATACATTAATAAAAATAATGTAAAGCGCAGATCCGAGAGTTGTCATTAAATAAAATTAAGAAATTAAATAAAATTAAGAAATACAACTAAAAAATAATACACAATTAAAAAAAATTGTTACGAAAGAGCTACTTATTTTAAAACAAATAATTGAAGAAATAAACTACTTATTTTATTCAGAGTTATAGAATTAAAAATAGTTTTCCAATTTTTTACTTTATTTTAAAAAAACATTATATATATATATATATATATTATATCTTAAAAAAGATGTTTTGTCATTTGTTTATCGTATCTATTTGACTTTTTAATATTGCGATATGTACATACAATTATCTGCGGTGACATATAATTATTTCTACAGGTGTATGCGATAATTATCTACAAATTGCGACGTATTTATTGTAAGGCATTAAGTGCATCTAGCGTTACGTTATCGAAGCATTTAAAGGATCACAGAAGTGGCGCATAAATAACGTACACACGTAAGCCACGTTAGATCGCATTTCATTCCTCTCGTTCTGTATATACCGGTGATCTCCTATTCGACATCGCCCAACATCGACCCGAACGTTGAGAGAGAGAGAGAGAGAGAGAATTCAAATTACCACATGGCACAAGAGGCGTTCACCGTAATTGGTATTCCTCAGCTACGTTGAGATATAAAGCATCAGCCGCGGTGCATAACGGTATCCAAAAACAACGAGCCACGCCGCATAATCGAGATTCGTCAAATAATCTTACGATACCTGCTGCAGTTTCTTCTGGCCGACCCTCACCGCGTTGCAACGTGCGGCAATTTGGTTTTGCACAAGTCGCACAGCGATGCGGGTGCCGACACTCGCCGGCTGTTCAACGACATTATGATGATGATGATGATGCTACCAAAAGGGGAACATACCAAGCTAGTGGCGCATGCTGTATGTGAAATAAAATCGCGTAGTTGTGCATAGTCATACTGTTAAATTGTACATAATACGTAGAGAGACATCGCCACGCAATTCAAAAGAGAAAAAAAGAAGAAGAAAAAAAAGACAGCGAAAATGCTATGCTTGGATATCAAACTCGTTTCGCGACTGCGGGGTGTCTCCTCCGGGACTGCCTCGTCAACCGCGTCATCAACGCATCCGACGACGACGGCCTCAGCCTCGTCATCCTGGACGAGCTTCGCGGAGAAAAGCATGTTCCGCAAAGTGAAACGCCACGAGAGCGGCGAGGTCGCCAGCTCGGCCACGACCAGCGACAGCGAGGAGGAATCGTTGCGACCCAGTTCGAATATCCAGGAGATGATACGCAGGAACAGATCCAGATCGGTATGCGTGGCGGCGCTCATGCCTTCTTCGCAGCTCAGGCAGCTACATCGCCGTGCCAGTCATGTGTACGTTATACTCTAACGCGTGATCTCTGCTACTCTATAGCGACGATATCACGCGAAGCCAAAATTGCGAGTCAAGTAATAAGTTACTGATTTAGCCTATCAATTATATTCCCGTTACTGTCTTCCTCGAAGATGTAACACGTTATTCTCTCGCTGTTCGACTTATCGTTCCTATTTGCCGCGTGAAATGCCATACCAATTTACTCTCGTTTTTTTATTACCTTTTATTTATTGCCTTTTATTGAAAAAAAAAAAAAAAAAAAAAAAAAAACGAGTAATACGCTGCTTGTTGCTTGACCTTTTTCCATTTGCTTCACTCAGGAACCAATAAAACCTTGTCACTGAAACGACACATCTAACGGGCAACGCTGTGCGAAACTCGCGACCCATGCGAATCCCGAATCTTGAACAGTAACCGTTTCTCTTTGTCTCTTTCATGTAACGGCCTCTCCCGATTACCCGGCCAATTCGACCTCGACGTAGCTTCTCGTTAACCTAGATATTCATGTCGTGAAAAATGAGAAGCGCGAGAGAGGGATTGAGCCGGTGGACGAAGGGTGCCATCGTATATTACGTTCACACTACGAGATAGATACGATTCGCTTACCGGGGGATGATTGTATTTGATCGAGATACATTTAGTGAATCAATGATAATTATCCTGCCGATAGCATTTTACCGTTTAATCTTCCTATCCGCGAGAGAGAATATCGAGGAACGTGGTTCCACAACCGTTTAATATGATAGATTATTTGCCCAATGTAATTAATGCGTTTTAGGGGAAATTTCTAGGGAAACATCATCTTTTTGTTTTAACTTTTCCATATTAAACCTCTCTCGATAATTAAATTCTATTCTTAAATTAAAATTAAAAAAAAAAATTGTTTGATTTAAAATGAGAGCAAAGACTTTTATCTACGTCACGATAATTTTAGTTAAAGAAAAATGGAGTTTAGATTGAACAAAACAGTCAGTCGCTGTCATTAAAATTAAAGGCAAAATTGTGGGTCACTCTATGAGTACAGAAATCAATTCGCAACGTAGGATTAATTTCGGAGGTAGACAATTTAAGAAACATTTCAACAGTTTTTCTTTTTTAGTCTGTGTAGTTTTTAAATAGCAAACGACGCGTGTTGAAAGCACCGTCAAAAAGAGACACGATAAAGCTGTTAGAAAAAAAACATAGGTACGTGTTCTCGGTCGAGATTGCTGTTCCTCGCGAGGCGTATCTTTCCTGGTGAGAACGATTCCGTAAGAATGCGTATACACAGAAGTAAGAAAAAGGAACTGTTAAAAAATGTTTACGCGCGCAGTGAGGACATTTGTTTCTGAATAGTGCGAATCATTTCGTAAAGAAAAAAACCACGTAGAAAATCAAACGTATTTATGGAACTACGTCTTCAGCGAATATGAACGAGTAAAGTTTAATTAAGTCTTGTGAAAAATCTCTCAAGATAAAATATATATCCTCGCGGTATACAAGCTCGGGTTAAATCTGAACATGCTTCATACTATATTTCCAGATCCACCACGGACGCAATAGCGAGGCGAGGCGTCCTATCGAGACGATGTTACGGCAGTGTCGAAATGGTAAGGAAACAATGAAAAGTAGATATACATATATATCTAGGTAAGAGCCTCGCTCTACTTGTTACGAGGGTCTTCTTAGCCGTATGCACAAGTACTTGTGCAAGGTAAACGCTAATCACTCCGATAAAACGAATGAGTGCCCTATGATAATTCATGACACGTCCTGTAAGCTGATTATATTGTTTCCCTCTATCTTGCTGTTTATCTATTGATTTGCTTATCGTATAGTTCGACGAAGGTGCATCCGGACAGTGCTTGGCTCGTGTTAATATACGACATGTCACAATATGTTCGGACGCGACACAGTTTTAAAACTGGCAGTTTAAAATAGGAAGATATATGGAGGAAAAATTCTTCGAAATCGCGTGAAAAGTCTGTCAAATAGAATTTCAATCGAAAATGTAATGTACGTCTTTGATAAATCCGTGGGTGAAGCATATATTATATACTATATACTTTGTGTATTTTAATAAGAAATTATTAAATTATTAAATTATTTCATAAAATTCTCTTTCAAGGATTCGAATTTTATTACTTAATTATCCAACTTTTCTATTTCAAGAAACGTACGTTCAGTCTACCTTCAATTCCGTCGCAACTTTCAAACACAAATGGAAAGCTCCTAAATTTTTTTTAGAAATGGTTTATAAAGCGAGAAAGGGAAAAAGAAAGAGTAAATATTTTTCAATAGAATTTGATTGCGCTGAATTTCGTAGAAATGAAATCGAGTTCTCGAAATAGATTATTTATATAAAATCTACATGAAAAGATTTAAGATTCAATTTTTACCATTTCAATCGCATGTTCGAAACGAATTACAATTCGCAAATTTGAAACTGGAGCATGTTGACTCACACTGACATTTTATGTTATATGTATGTACTTGATAATTGCGACACTCAAAAATGTCTTTCTAGCTGCCGCAGATCGAGCAGGACGGTGCCGACAATGGAAGAAGATTTCGAGTGGAGAACGGAGACTCTCTCGGGGAAAAAGAAGAGGTGAGGAAGCGTTGCTTAATGATCAAACGATCAACTTCTTTCTTCTACCACTCGAAAGATTCGTCCCGTTTCGCGTAATTGCTCGTTCTTACCTCATTTCGTTCTTTCATCGTATCCCACTTTCTGCCACGGATTATGTTTGTAACGATGAACGATTTTTACATTAACAGATGTTCGGTTCGCCGAGTACGCCGATATTAGAAAATCCAGAATACCAAACGCGTTGGTACTTTAAATACTTCTTAGGCAAACGTAAGTTGAACGTTGAGTATATCTGTAACACAATATTGCCATCGTAATTAGAACAATTATATAGGTAATAATGTATTATTTTGTAATATTAAAAATATTTCTGCTCATATATACATTTTTGAATCATATTTTCTTTTCATACACATAATATTGCGGAAACATGATGGAACATTTTATTAGCGTTCCATTTATGTAAATCGGTTTACGTTCTTTATTCACTCGACCGAGTTAATCATTGTTAAGTTTAATGAAAATTTATGCATAGAATATTATATTTTGTGCATTTTTTGCAGTAGCTCTTAGATGTAAGAATTACTGCAAGAGTTACTCACAATATGCGATTTAATGTAGTCAAGGATGTCAAATAAAAAGGCTATTAATTTTATTTATGTACAGTGCATCAAAATTATATCGCTTCTGATCAAGAGAGAAATCCTCTCTTCCTCTCGGTAGTCACGAGCGAAGTCGGTGATCAATGCGTACCACACTATAGAGTTATTCTATGGAGGCGAACTGTGAGTAGATAATGTATTATTTAGTAGGGAAGATCCCTCCAGAGACAAATTCATGAAATTATTTATGTTCCTAACTTTTCCTTTTTTTTCCCCTTCTTTTTTCCTCATGTACATCGGTCCTTTGGAAAGTTCCCTTATGTTAAACTCAGCTTCAATTTATTTTACAAACGAAATATTTATTGCTGCAATTTACTTAGGTATCATGTTGAATCGATATCTATATATCTCTTTGTAATACCCAGTTATTATTTTGCACATGACATGCAATTACGAGATATAAGATTTTACATTTTACTTAACTCAACTCCCACTTTTATTGTAATATATTTGATATACCGATCCCTTGATAGTCTCGTACCTCGAATGATAAAATTATTAGTTACGAAATTAATCGTGATAAATTAAGAAATGTTTTATGTAGGGCGCGCAGAAAATATCGTTGCCGTATTCGGCGAACAAAACAATGACTATCAGACAAATTCTCAGGTAACTATCTCTATATCCACAAACTAAAAGAAACACGAGTGCAATCTATTATTGACGTTTCAGCAACTTCTTCAGTCTGGAAAAACTCGATAAAGCGCCCCGTGAAGTTTTCACACCCGAACTGCAAAAGGTACATTTACAAAGATCTCATTTACCCACTCAACTATATGGAGTTGTAAAAGAGATACGGATTAATTCAATAATCCTTCGTAGGATCTATTACTGTTAGAGGAACAAGAAGGCTCGGTGAACTTTAAGTTTGGCGTAATCTACGCGAGAGAGGGTCAGATCACCGACGACGAAATGTTGTCTAATGGTAAGCCCGGAAGTATTGCTGAGAACAAAAGACAAGTCTAGATGGGGTGGGAAATTAAGTGATAATAGATGTGCTATCGATTTCTGAGAAACGTTTCTCATTGCTCGTAGAAAGAGGTAGCCCGGGTTTCGAGAGCTTCTTGGAGATCCTGGGTGAGAGAATACGGCTCAAAGGTTGGGACAAATATAGGGGCGGCTTGGATGTGAAAGGTACGTTGATGACATGAATATTGGCAGTGCAAACTCGAGATCTGCAATCAGAAAAGGTCTGCAATCGTCACTTGTCTCTTCAGATTGTTACACTCTGCCAGAATTTAACAATGTTCCGCTCTCTCTCCAATTCTTCCAACTGACGAATTTCAATTAACGAAAATTTGATTATTTTTCATTATCATATTTTTTATCACTGTAACTTATATCGATACATTTACAGAAAATTTATTAAAGTATCGATAAACACATTGCCGATTGAACAAACCTTTCTTTCAATTTTTTGTTGTTTCTTTGATTTTCTGTACTACATTCACGACTTGAATAAACTCGTACTAACCCAGAGGAAATCTTTCTCTTACGTCCACGTTTCTACTCGCACGTTCTGTCGTTTTTCAGGAGATATGACGGGAAAGGAAAGTTATTACACAGTTTATGCAGGTCACGAAGTTATGTATCATGTTAGCACGATGCTACCGTATTCAAAAGACAATCCGCAACAGCTCGAAAGGAAAAGACACATTGGCAACGATATTGTTAACATCATTTACACGGACGATCCATCAGCCATAGATACTTTCAATCCGAACTGTATAAGAAGCCAGTTTACCCGTAAGTTAAGAAAAATATCATGATAAGGTCACGAACGATATATTGAACTGAACCTCGTCCATTGCGTTGTTTACATAAAGAGCACTCGAGTTAAAATAAGATGTAACGTAGTAATTCTCAATCTCCTTGTAATCTTTTTGTTACGCCTACAGATTTTGTTCACGTTCTTTTAAACTTTAACACGTTATATCACGCACTTGGCCTATTTCCATTATATATCGCCGATTACCATACAAATATAATTTCAGATATTACTTTTAAAATCATTTCTCCATAGTTTCCATCGATCGTCCTTTGTTAATTACTAGTAACAAATTAATCATAAAAAAAAGTACAGTAAAAAAAAACTGCTAATATAAAAATTATGATATTATAGAGTTAAAATAAATTAAGAGAGTCATTAGATCAATATCAGTTTAATTCCTATTACTTAGACGTGTTTGCCGTGGTGACGACCGAGGCGGACGGTAAGGGTTGGCGGGTCGCTATTTATTGCGACGAGACCGTACCCTTGTTCGGACCGAGCCTTCCCTGCCCGCCAGTTTTCGAGGACCCGTATAATCTTCGCGAATTTCTCCTTGTTAAATTGATCAATGGTGAGAAAGCTACTTTTGACACGCCGACATTCTCCAGAAAGAGGGAAAGAACTCTCGACGCCCTGTTGCGAGACATGTACCAGGAACACTCGCAAGACAGCAAGAGCAACGTAAGCTGCTTTACACGGACTAGCACTTATTCTCGTTTGTATTTCTCCTGCGCTCCATTAATTTTTACTTACAATAATCTCGATAAGCCGTAACCCTTAAGGAAATTTAATACTGGCCAATTTAATACTGGAAGACAGTATAATTAATTACTTATATTTTAAGTACTAAAAGTTGTACAGTGCTTTTAATACTCCAAATAAATCATTATAATTACTATCTTTCAACATTAAATTGGCCAATGTTAGATTTCTACGAGGGAATAATGTAATAATTATTAATATCAATATTCAATATTTAAAAAATATAATATAATAAGAACAAAATTAAAATACATAATATATTCAAATGATATCTCTTTTCAAAAGTTGCAAGAAGAAATAATTCCTCTATTTAAGTATATAGTCTAATAGCGAAAAGGACATGTTAAAGAAAATAATCAACTTGATTTCGTGACAGAGCATGCTAAATCGCCGAGCACTCTCGGATGTCGTGGAGACACCAGGTCGACGGCGAGAAGAGACACGCGCTGTCGAAATGGTGCGAGTCGGACAAGCCCTGAAATTGGAAGCTATCATGCGTGGCCTCGCACCCACCTCTCTCGCCACTGTCGGTCCTTTGAAGCCCAGGCCATGGGAACCGAGATGCATCTATCCCGACTTTCCCCACGAGGTCGTTTGCGGTGATGTCTGGCTGGAGAACAGGCTGATCCTCGCCTCGGACAATGGAACGTTTCTCATCGAAGGTAATCCTGCACGACGTAGATTATCTCAAAATCTAATTGTTCGAGATCTAACACAATTTTGATTATCCGAGAGACACAATTTTCTCTTTCGGTCGAATAATCGAAAAGTTCGATTCTTGTACTAAATAATGGCAAAATAAAATGTAATTAAAAGCCCATTGAGAGAAAAGTAGTTGGTATCTGTGACTATAATTGACTATAATATGATAAAATAATTATGGTAAGAGGAGCTTTATTTTTTATTACTGCTTTATAGTCATCATTAGATGGCTGTAACATTATTAACACATTAACATATTATTAATATTAGATGAATATAACACTTTTCGATATCAATTATTGGATAACATATATATTTTTTATATATAGAACTATAAATGCAACTATATTATACTAATAAATATAATAATTATTATTAAAAGTGTGCAAATACTTAAAAAATATCGAGCAACTGAGCACCCGTGTGAAGCTGGCCCCCCAATATTAAAAAATCGATTTTTTTCTTCATGCATTCGATCGTTTGCTCATCGTTTGCTCACGAATGCTCCGTTGGAATTTTCGTTTGCTCACCCTTAGTTCAAAAGATTTGTGAGCAAACGATGAGCAAACGAATGCATGAAGAAAAAAATCGATTTTTTAATATTGGGAGGCCAGCTTCACACGGATCAACTGAGCGTAGCTCCATAGTAATTTTTGTGTAATCCCTACAGTATGTTCACATATTTCTTGTAGTGCTTACATAAGTTTGTGTAAGCATTGCGAACTCAGGTAAGCAAGGAATATATGAACATACTGTAAAAGGATTACACAAAAATTACTGTGGAGTTACTCTCACTTGCCCTATATTCTTAAATACAATATTTGCACTTTTGAATCTTGAGGATCGGGGAATTCATTCTTCTATTATTATTAATATTAGCAGTAATAACTATAAAAATGGAGCTTCTAATATTTTATTCCATAATTATTTTACCATTCAATTATAAGTGTCAAACACTCTTTTCTCTCAATGTAGCAATTAATAATTTATCGAAGAATGAAATTATTATAACAAAAGCTATTATCGAAAATGCTACGAGAATTTCCAAATAAATTCTAATAATTTTCGAATATTTCAAGGTTTAAATTCACATAATTTCAATTCGAGATATACATTTGCCTTTTTTTTATTTCTTTCCCAGATGGGGTTTCGCACAGATTGCTCTTCGACGAGTCAGTGCAGATCAAGCAACTGGACGTGATCGAGCAGCACGGTATACTCCTATTCCGTGCTGGCGACAAAGGTAAGGAGAGTAGCGTCTACGTTTTCCGGCTACGAGAGTTCGAAAGCGACGCTTCCGTGAGATGCGCTGAGCTGTTCAACGATCGCGAGAACGGCGATCGAGGGAAGGAGGAAGAAGACGACGACGAGGATGTCGAAGACGACGATGACGATTGCGACGAGGACGACGCCGAGGAGTGTGACAATTTCACACGTGCCACCGCCAAGTTTCAGCCGGTAGGACGTCCGCGAGCGCGGATGCGCGTTCGCGCCCCGGCCGTTCGAAGCCGAGCGCATATCAAGGAGAGGAAGCTGCGGCGTACCCGGGGATGCCACTTGTACAGCATCACGAGACCCGGAGGATCGCATTTACGCATGGTAAGAAGACTGAGTCATGCAATTGGTACGGAAAATTAAAATCTGACAAACGCGATTTATCACGATTTTTCCTCGCATGCAACGCACTTAAATGTCCACGCGTTTCTTTTTTATCCTCTATTTTATTACTATTTTAAATTTATATCTATGAGACAAGTCTATGATTATGGCACGAAACAGTGCGTGGTCGTCGGTCGCCGACTCACGGTCCTTCAATGGAAGCACAATGCTGCCTGGACCATCTGGTGCTCGTCAGCCGATACCGACACCGTCGACGGTTTTCTATTAGTGAAGGAATTTACCGCGAGCGAGACGCCCTCATTAGTAACGATGATCGAGAGCGTCGATCCGTCGAACGAGTGGACACTGTGTTGCGGTGCCCGTCATCACTTTGAATTGATCTCCGCTTCCGGTACTTCGAGGATAGTCCACATGGAAGCGACGCCTAAGCCACACTTGGTAGCGGCGTTGGATCTTCGCGAGGACGAGGAGCCGGAACTGTTACTTTGTTACAACAGTAGGTCACGTTCCATTTTAATGCTTAATCCGAGACATCGGCCTCTCAAGTTCAATGATGATTCATAACTGGTTTGCAAGAAATGCATTAAGAGATTTCAGAGAACATTTACTTTTAACACTATAGAACTGCCAACATATATATCTGTTTTTATTATTTAAAAGTGTATAATTATATAAATATATTTAAATATTTTATATACGACTTTTGTGTTGTAAAGAATTAAATTGAGATTAATTTCATTGTACTTCCTTCTCTTCATACTTTTTCTGTAAGTATATATGTAATATAAATATGTACGCATATAAAGATGATCTAATATATTATATTATAGATGCCAATCGATATTCTTTTCTTTCCTTAGATACATGTCACTTTCAAAAGCTGGCAGAAGAGAACACTGCGGCAACCGAATTCGATTTTACTTGGAATTCGATGCCGACAATCGTAGGTGAGACAATTAAAATATTATTAACAAAATCTATATCATAATATAATCACAATAAAATAAAACAGCAATAATCTATTGTGCATTAATCTTTTCATTACTTAAATAGCAGATATCGACGTCTTTCTAAACAGATGTTACATTCGTTTATAACAGCCTGTGCCTTTCCATACGTGATCGCCTTCACTAACGACACGATGGAAATTCGATTGATAATAAACGGCAACCTGGTTCACACGATCGCCATGCCCAGCCTCAACTTGATCACCTCGAAACGGGACATCTTCTTCGCGACCACGGCGCCGGAATTTTTTCCAGGAAAATGTGAGCGAATCCGATTGGACTCGAAACCTCTCGAGAAGGAGGAAATGCCTTGCAGTCCACCATTGACCGCGCAGTCTTCGTCCTCCTCTCGATCCAGTGGTCAAAGTACGTGATCTTTAATACCTTTGCCTCCGTTAAACCTCGAAATCCTCATCGATCCGATCGCTATCTCTGAATGCTTGACAAACGTATTGAGGTCAATCCTCCCCAAATCTTGTGGGGGATCTTCCTTTCGCAGACAGTCAAGGTGATTGGAAGCCGATAAGGATCTACCGGATACCACTGCAGACACTGTCGAGAAGCACGGCGTCCAACTGCAGTCAGAGGAGATGTCCGAGTCCCGCGGAGCCGGAAATCGTTTCCGCACCACCGACCTCCGACAGAACCTTCCTGAGCGTCGAACCTCAACGTGTACACAGCAGGTCCTGCAGCAGCAGTCCTACACCTACACCGACCACGAATTTGCCATCGCCATGTAAAAAGTAGACACCGTAGTTCTTGACGCTTGCTGGCAATCGATTGCATTAATTGTGATCTCAACAGGATCGATTAAAAAAGAAAAAGAAACCGACCGCACGTACCTGATTTCTCTTGTCCTCGTACGAGAGAACACACGGAAATTTTTTGTCATTGTTATGCTATTAGCGCGCGTCGTGCTGCTGTATAACTTGAATGTAAGTGCGACCGCGCATACGAGTTATTGTTTGGTATAGATTTTGACAAAGACATATTAGTGTCTCAATTACAGAGAAGTCTGTCACATAATAATTATTTTTCTCCGCTTCTTATGTCTTTATTTAGATATTCTGCTATTGTTATTTTAACAACGCTTACAAAGCGTTATTTTAATAACGCTTTGTTGTGACGTTTCTATTTGTTCTCAAGTTCATGTAATACAAAAAAAAAAGTTTAAAATGCAAATTGTTTTAAGAAAGACAATTGCGAATATTTTGATAACAAATTCGCGTCCTACGGTGATCCTCTTATCTCGCTAGATTTTTCTTTTAATTTTTTTTCTATATATAGTACGATACATAAAACAAGAGTCTCCGAATTCGTAGAAATATCTCGCAAGATATCCATTCTCTGTATTAAATTAAAATTTCATTTCGCGTCGTTCATAATTAGGAACTTAATAGCGTGATAAGGAGAATTTTCAATACTAATTACTTCTGAATCTGTTCTAAATGACATTGTGTAGTTTCTATCATTGTTTCAACCAATTTTAAACAATAAGATTCAGGCAAACGACTGTAATGGTCAATGGCCGAAAATATTTCTAACGACTTGACCTGGAAACTAAACATGCACTTAATACGTAAAAAAGGGCATTTTTCGGATGCGCGTCAGCTCGATGAATCACGCGTTTCTTCGAATGTAAAGAAGAGGCACACGGAGAATGTTGTCGAAGATGATTGTGCACGGTTGATCGATCCCCGATGATTAAGACCGTCAGGCTACGCTACACACATCCGGACTTATTTTTATTTAATAAGAGATATATAACATAATTATTCCGACATGAGTGTCGATGTTTACGCGTCATGTGTATATAATACAAAGTAACGAATAAAGTATATATGTTACCGTTGCATTTCCATCGAAAACGATAAGCAGTATTTTTTCAATACTTCTCGCGCCTTCTCTATCCATCTATTGAACACTATTCAGTCTAGAAATTTAAGATTGTATTTATCCATTGTTTGACAAACTAATTTGATTGTTTCACGTATATTTTATAAATATATGTCTATATGATCTGTTGTGTCAGCTGGATGAATCATTACTCCTTAAAATAAACTTCACTTAAAACTTAACTTCATATTGTTACATCTAGATTCGATAACGATAATATGAGTGATTGTATAATCGCATTTTATGTATTGCATCAAAGTTCACGATAGTATAAATTTTCTGAAAAATTAGAGGACTACGTATTAACTAGATATTTGGAAAATTGAATGAGTTAGTTTTTCACATAAAATATAGCTTATAATGAGATAAACAAAAATGGACAAAAAATTCAATGATGTATAGTTTTTGCGCTATGGTGTATTAAAGCACAAGTTGTATACTTTTGATATACCATAGTTCAAAAGTTAGCCATTATTCAATCTTGTGTTTATGACATTTTTTATTCATCACATAAGCTACATAATGAATGCTTTAGGAGACACAGACGTCATTCTATCCTTTTTTGCATTCAATGAATAACAAAGATAGGGGGACACTTGTGTCTCCTAAAGGAAAAGCAGAGCTAACATATGAAAATTAACTCATTTCACCGAGATCCAATTTTCTATATAATTAGTACGTAGTCCTTTGTGAGAGAAACATAAAAATATATCCTTTTTCTCTTGGGATCGTCGCGATGAGATTGCATCTAATTTTCATATCTTCTAATTAAGTAAGAGAAATGTTATTTTCGGTCAAAGTGGATCTCAGTGCTTAAATATTTCGGTCTCAATTTACATGCACATGTAATTTTGCACACCTAAAACCTTTCTCACGTTTAAAGCGCAAACACGAATAGAATTGGAGTAATATTACATCACGTATCAAATTGATAAGAATCTCATTGAATTTTCGTATTTTCGAAAATATAAAAATAAAGAGGAAGTCATCGAGAGAAGAAATCAAGGGTTTGCATCACGAGGACCATCGTCGATTCTAAACTTTTTTTTCTTCATCGATAAATTCGACGCGCGATCGATTCGTGCGAATCGAAAAGCCGATCGTGGCTTGAGGAAGCATGTTACGCGGCGACCCCGGTCAAACTCGAGCATTGAACCGTGACGCGATTTTCGTTTGTTTAATACGTGTTTTCCGTTGCAAGAGTTCACTGGCAGTCGGATTACGGCTGCATCGAACCTACATTTGAGGATTGGGCGCCTTTGAGCTTCGCGCAAAAAAAGAAAAATGCAGGCAGTCGAGTACCACTCTCGATTGGAACTTGTAGGGCTGTTCTTTTTAGCTGAACTCTTTTTGCAGTCCTCATCTTTCCTCCTTTTACTTCAATATGTTAAAGGAAAAAGAGGAAAGATAAACTGTACAAGAAATTCAGCTGAAAGAAACAAACCTAGTAATTCATATCTCTCATAGTACGTATTACAAAATTATTCAAAAAGGATTTGGAATAATTCCAATCGAAATTGCGCTTAATTATTGCCTAGATCTCTATCATATTTTCTAGGAGAAGCAAAATATAATTCCGACACTGAAATCTATTCCGAACAGTTCAATAATACGTGGCTCAGTACTATTTAAAATTTGTAATCGTGGACATTAAATATGTTGTCAAATTTCTATTGCTCTTCTTTTCCTTAATAAAGGTATAAAAAAGGAAGGTACATAAATATAGGAACATCGTTACACATCATGCACATATTGAAAAAAAATTTACTAAATCGTAATATTATATATATTTCTTTGAATAGTATATTAAGTAAACATTTACTTGCAATAAATAAATACGTATTTACTCAATGAAAATGATAGTTAAATCAATGATTTTTATTTAAAACAAATAAATGTTTACATTTAGTAAATATTTATTTAAAACTATTGGCAAAAAGACGAATATGAAAATTTAGTTTTTCTTCAGCGCACAGTTACAAATTTTGGACGACACTGATCCATATCAACTTCGTAGGCGCTCTATTCGACGAGAAATTCTCTCGGAAATGAAACTCGCGCTTTGTCAAATCTAGAATTTCCGAGAATCAAATAATTGAAGTATCGCGCGCGATACGGTGCTTCCCTTTTTGCGGTGTATACGGTAAAAACGCCGCGAGCCCCCCACGTTTCGCGGCGCGAAACGGTTTTACAATTCGCCGTAACAATTTTCAATGGAAACTGCACGCGTTATCGTTTATTATTATCATACACGCGATTCGATACGGCTCGAATTTATCGCGAACGTGCGACGCGGCGCGCGTTATCGCGAAAACTTTCCATTTTTCTTCACGTGGCCGCTTTGTTACGCGGAATGTATGATACATACGTAACCGGTAACATTCCAGCGTAGGAGCCCCAGTCGTTAACCGCCGCAACCAGCCGACCGCCATGTCGGCCGGCGAGCGGCCGAAGGCGACGTCGACAACGTCGACGCGTCGGAACTCGGAAGGAACGGCCGTCGGCGGTGTCGGCATCGTGCGACGGTGTACTGTACTATATCGGCATTGGCTTCGCGGCGCACGGTCACCCATGAGAAAGAAAGATGGAGCGAGAAAGAACGAGAAGAGGTGGTGAAAGAAGACGGGGGAGAACGCACTCGCGAACGAGCGAGCGAGAGGGAGGGAGAAGGAAAGGAGGAAAGGGAGAGAGAGAGAGAGAGAGAGAGAGAGAGACGCAGGTACGAGGGGCCACACACACGGAAGGTCCGCGGCGAGAGAGCGAGACGAAGAGGAGGTGAGGGAGAGAGGGAAAAAAGAAAGAAAGAGAGAGACGGCCGAGCGCGAACTCGTGGTGTGCGCGGAGGTGCCACCAGCCGGAGTAACAGCGGAGAGTCGGAGGTGGCCCGTGCCTGTGGCTACCCGTGACCGCCCGTGGCTCCGAGCTGTAACTCGTCGCCGTTGTAACGTGACGCGTGCGGTGAAGAGGTGCGTGCGTGCGTGCGTGCGACGCGTATACGCGAACCCGCAGAGCGAGTTCGTTCGCCCGGTCGTGTTCTACCTCCGTCGTGAGCCGCCTCCACCGGGAGCAACACGGCGCGAGGTGCTCCGCTGCTCTCTCTCTCTCTCTCTCTCTCTCTCTCTCTCTCTATCCTCGCTCCTCTCGTTCTCCTTTTTCTCGCGCGCGCGCGCGCTCTCTCGCTCTCTTTGCCTCTTTCCCTCTTCCTCTCGTTCTCCGTTCCTCCGTACCTTCTCTCCCTCTTTCTCTCTCTCTCTATCCCGTACACGCGAGTGTGATCGGTACAGTGCGACCAGTGCGACGTGATACGTTCTCACTCGCGGATCGCCCTTCGCTGTGCCGCGCGCGACAGAATAGGTGCCGCGCGTAACGTCATCGTGAAAAAGACTGTCAGGAGTGCCTTACTAACTTCTTTCCCCATTGAGAATTATTTGTCAACGTGTCGTACGGCTAAACGAACACGTTCACCATCCCCGTCACGAGATCCCGAACGGAGCGAGCAAGAGAGAGAGAGAGAGAGAGAGAGAGAGAGACACGTACACACACAGCCGGATAAAGGAGAGAAAGAGCGCCGAGGCGCGTTGAACGAGGTAAGAGCGCGTTTCCCGTGTGTTTGTTTTGGAAAAAAGGATAAAAAGCAGCGACGGGGTGTAACATACATTAAGGCCCGTTCACTCCGTGTGACTCCGACAGCACGGAGGTTATGTTTCCCGATGACCCCTCGACTTCCACCAGCCCGCCCTCCTCGCTCCTCTCTTCCCCTTCCCTCGCAGTCGCCCTCTCCTGCCTCCCTCCCTGCTTTTCCTCCTTCTCGCCGTGTCCTTTTCACGCTCCAACCTCCTCCACCCCGTCTCTCTCTCTCTCTCTCTCTCTCTCTCTCTCTCTCTCTCTCTCTCTCTCTCTCTCT
>NW_017275207.1:6003176-6032001 GCF_001594065.2 Cyphomyrmex costatus
CTCTCTCTCTCTCTCTCTCTCTCTCTCTCTCTCTCTCTCTCTCTCTCTCCTTCCCTCTTCTTCTCCCTCTCGCCGTACTCTCCGTTCCCCCCTTTCTTTCGCGTTCTTTTTCGCGTGAAACTTTGGAGCAAAGCGCGAGACGCTTGGAGCCAAAGTCCCGAGAGATCCGCGCACCTGGTGGGCGATTTTCGTCGCCCCGCGCGCGGCCACTCGCGAGTCTCTGACAGTCGCGGTCGCCCGCTCCTTTTTTTTTTGTCTTTCTTTCTCTTCCACGTGCCCGGGGATCTCTCTCGTTGATTCACACTCGCCGACGTGTACCTGTCTCACGCGTTTTTCGCAGTGACCTATCCTCCCCCGCGACAGTCAGTTTTCGTAACCTCTCGATACGGGTTTCACGAACTATCAGCTGTCAGCCACCACCATAGTCCGTGCCACCTGTCCGAAACTCGTGCGCGCACGCGTGCACGCTGTCTGTTATTTTTTTTTTTTTTCGTCCGCCTCGCTCTTTCTCCTTCTCTCTTTCCTGCTCGCTTCTCTGCTCCTTACTGCATTATGCCCTCCCCCCACCTTCTCGTCCGGCTGTCGGACGTTAAACCGCACGATTTTATGAATAGTTTTCTCTTCGGCGATACAATCTAACGCGTGATTTTTCCCTTCGAGAAAGGCATGCGCGCGCGCGCGCTATCAAAGACGATCGGTGATCGGAGCACGGCCGAGCTCCAGAGCTCTCCTAAAGTCTAGAGAAAAGGCTTGTTGATATTTCGGCGCGCAGGCTTTCTGGCATGACAGCGCGACCGGCCTTGAGCCCCCCCCTTCCCCTTCCACGTCCACGTGTCCCGCCTTCCCTCGCGCGCTCTCTTCCTCCGTGTCCCTACTACTGCACGATACTCTATGGACCAGTGGCGCTCAACTCACGACGGCTCCCGTCCAGTTCTCGGAGCTTTTCCTCTTGATAATACTCTCTGAATTCTTCGGAGTGGAATCACATTCTAAAGAGGTGGAAATTGAGCCAGTCTTTGAAAAAGAGAATGCTCAATTTTCAGTCTTTCAGAGCGACATCTCACGTTCCAAAGTGAGCTCACTCTAATTGTAAGATCAACTTTAATCTCGTTTTAACTTTTACTGTTTATCGTTTTCTAATTCTAAAATTAGTAAAAAAGATAAGTAATAAATTAAACCGAGATTAAAGTTAATCTTTTATATTTGTGGGACCAACCAAGCCTAAGAGTTCATAGAATATGTAGTATAAATTATTACGTGAAATAATACCAATTGTATAATTATATTTATATTATATAATACTATATAAATTATAATGTATGTTGAAAATTAGTAATTATAAGTAAACTGTATAATCAATGCTTTTGTTCTAATTTAATCTTAAATTCAAAATATCGATGTGTAAGTTTTGCAAAATGAGAGGCGTAGGTATACGTTTCACACGTAGACACATAAAAATCACGTACGATGTGTAATTTCATACATTACAAGATACGAACATTTTTAAAAACGATCATTGGCTACGTTCAGCAGAAAAAGCAGCTATTGTAAATTTTTTTTTAATATCCGACTGGTCTCGCCCTTCCTTACTGAATCCAAATGTATACCTATGAATCAATCGTATATTAAAGAATTTTACAACAGTTGCAAAGCTAATTTTTCTACTGAACGCCGTATCATTATATCTGTCCAAAGAGATCATCTTTAAATTCACGACGGAACTCGTCTCATTAAGTAAAATTTGTTTTGGGATTGTGTACATATATATATATATATACATACAACCGTGATTAAAGATAACGTTAACGTTTTCATAATCAGAATTTCTAGATTAAGAGGCGGCTTTATCTCTCGTCAGTGGGGCACCACTGCTCCTTACGAACCGCAGGTCCCACTCTCCTCCTCTCTTTTCCCTCTCTCACCCTTTCTCTGTCTCATTCTCCTCCTCGGATCTCGATCCCGATCTCGTCTCATCGCGACGCGTCTTGTTCGGGGGGGGACCCTCCTCTCCTTTCTCTCAGAACCGCGTGCGGACACGAAATCGCCGCCGAAATCGTCGGAGCGGGCGTTTCTCAAGGTAGGAGAATAAGTGACCGAGAAGGGAGAGACCCGAGAAATCGTCAAGCCGCTGCTCGGCGGAGTTTGGCGGCGATTGAAGGAGCCACGGAAGAGAAGAGAATGAGAGAGAGAGAGAGAAAGAGGAGAGAGAGTCAGGGAACGAAGAGTGACGGCGAGAAAAATCTTTCGCTCGCTCGCGTCTCGATCTCGAGCAGTCTCGAGCGGAGAGAAAATGAAACGGGAACGTATAGCCGGCCGAGAGCCGGGCGTTAGCCCGTAGCGGTATAAGCACGGGCGGCGAAGCGATCGCGACAATGGTATCGCTATATACCCATTTGCTGATCGCGGTCGCGACGACGAGGCGACCCGACCTGACCCGACGTGTCGCGGCCGGCGGCGTCGTCGTCTCTCGTCTCGTCTCGTCTCGAATGGGTCGAGATCGAGCGCTCCACCTTGACGGCTCCACCTACATCGCGCGATAGAACACTCCGCGCGCCTCGTACTCGCCTTTCGCTTCGTCGTATCCTGGTATACAGGGTGCTCCAGAGTTGTCCGATCTCGACCGATACTATGTAATAATCAAACGTTACTTCTTCTCGGTGACTTTTTTTTTTCCGCGAGATTGTCACGGGGAGACTATAAGTCTGTATCTCTGTATTAACACCTCACTTTTAAATGAGTGCGCATTCAGCACACCCTGGGAAAGAATTTACATATTACTTAAGACATATTTTGTCAACAGTATTTACAGTAAATAAATATTTTCTCGAAAAAATGATAGAATCGAATGATGGTTCTTGTACCAAATATATGGCTACATTTGATGCATGGAAAGAACGATTTTATCGATGTATTTGAAAATATTTACGTAGGAATCTCAAGCGCGATGAGGACACTGCAAAGTATTTTGACATTCTAGCAACCAGTTTGATCCTACATAATTATTTTAACAGTCCAACAAATTATTGTTAGATCTCGTTAAATTTTCAGACACTTTAGCAAAGCTCCATGTAAAATATCTAATTAGTACCTCAAATATAAATATTTATTAAATAAATATTTATTAGAATATATATTTTCCTGTAGAGACTCTCACAAATAAATAAAGTGTATCTATCGATACAAAAGTGAAGTATACGAATATCTCACGTTTATCCGATGACGTGCCGCAATGATCATATAAAATTTCAAGAAACGATTATTGTGTTGATGTCGTAATATTATCGAATTACTAATCTCCACGCAATTTGCTCAATCGGTCTTTTTTAACCTCGTTCATTCGCGACAAGTCTATTTACGTTGGTATAAGTTATCGTATCGTATATTGCAAAGCTTGCAAAGTGCGACAGGATGGATCGCGCCAACGTCCTTCGACGGGAAAAGAACGCGCGGCTGATTAGATTAAACGCGTTGCAACGTGCGTCTGTCTTCTCTCGCGTCTATACAGTATTACGTATACACGTCGGATTTGCGCGGCGTGGTTTCGGCGTGCTCTGCGCGCCGCGCCGGTGCGAGTGAAACGGCGAAAGTCCGCGCGTTGCACCTTCGTTTGACCGCTGTTTTTTCCGTGCCGCGCCGGAATGATACGAAAGGTCACGGAACGCTTAGAAGAACTTTCTCTGCGTTTGGTGGTCGTTAGACTCGCGTGCCAGGTAAAACTATATTTACCTCGCCGACACGCCGCCGTTGCAACGCGTTCTCTCCTTTTCCGAACTGCGATTTACGCGAAGAATCGATTCGATTCGCGCAGGTAAAGTGTTTCGCAACGAGATGCGATTTCGCGATACGCAGGGCACTTCTTTAAGGATCGCTGCAGTTAACTCTGAAACGTGTATTTCTCTCCAACAATTGGGGATCGAGTTTTTCCTGCCGAACATTACATACAGCCGAGCATACAGCAAAAGTTTGTCTTTCAATTAGTTTCAACGAGCGTTTTTCAATTAATTTTACAATAGTTCCATTTTTTAATTTTTTTAATATTTACTATTCAAAATTTTGTGTTTGAAGAATCTTTATAAAAAAATATTTAATAAAGACATTAGAAAACTACTCGCGTAGTTTTTGTAACGTGATTATTCGTGTGGAGTGTTTCTGAGATTCCAACATCATGTATCAATTTTTATTCTTCTTTTTTTTTTTTAATAGTTTACACAATCAAATTAAGATATCTGCATCTGTTAGATAAAGATATAAATATATGTATATTTTTCAATTATGAGATGATTTGCGCTCTTCGGAAAAATAATTTTGCTAAAAAAGTTTAATTACCTGAAAATTATTTGGTTGTTAAAATAATTATGCACAATGTTTAAATTGTTTGCTAAAATGTCAGCAGTCTTTTTACAAAATTATCATTATACTTGAAGATCCGACATAATTATTCCGACCTTTCGATAAAATTATTTTCAGATCTGTATCTAGCTAAATTTACTTCAGTAAAACCATACATTCCATGTAAACGTATAAAATAATGTGTATAAATAGCATACATTTAGCGATAAATATCCACGGATGTTCCACGCGAGTAATGAAAAATTAATTGAGAATGCGGAATATCATAATAACACATTTTTTCAACACGAATACGTTACTAAACGTTGCTCTTAATTCGAAAAGATTACCTTACTGAAGTTTCACGCACATATTTATAAAATATCCTTTATATAATCCATTGGAATGACGTAAATCCTTTAAAGATCAATTCATCGACATTGGTAATTATGGCGATCATTAACCAATACAATCTTGTGATATTACAATTTTTCTAGATAAAAATAAATAGCGATTACGTAGCAGCGTACAAAGCCTAAAGGCTTACATAAGGCTTACATTACTCGTCGCATGTGAAAAGAAATCGGAGATACTCTCGGCATTGCTGCACACCCGCGGTCGCGCGATGAAGAATCACCTGTACGCTCCGTCAGTTTAATAAATCAGTTCTCGGAAAATCTGGCAATATAACATTTCTATACACAGCATCGTTCAGAAAACATCAATTGTTGATTCCCCACGGAGATATCACCTTACTGATACGGACGTAATCGTGGAATATTACTTGCAACGATCCTACGATTAAATCAGATGGTTAAGGATCTTTTATCTTAAAAAGAAAGAAATAAAAGGTACTCTCCCTAAACGCGTACACATCACATACAGAAAAGAAAGGTTAATTAGTTGACCTTAAGATTAGCATTAATTCAGTCAGCACAAAGGCCTGATTAACGGTGTATGTGGGAATAATACTTGAAATAAATTCATAACCGCGGACATCGTGACTGTCTGTTGACCTCTGGTGTTACGAGAGCGACGTGAACGTCTTACCACGGTATTGAGTTGATTCTTATGGCATATATATTCCAGTACAGTGGCGTGCGAGTAAAAGTTCGTCGGCTGGTGGCGGTTGCAGCGGCGACAACGGGTCTATCCATTCGCGAGCGTGTCTCTCTCCGGGTAATCGCTACTCCAGATTGCGCAAGCACCTTCGGCCACGATCTTATCGTGGCCGGCTGCAGCGTACACTGTACGTACATGTACTACTCTCCACGTATTCGTTACGCCTGTCACGTATATACACGCACGTATGTGCGTGCGCTGAACACGAACACACAGATGCAAGTGTCCTTTACGCTCGATGGGTTCCGTGCGTGCATGCCGACGGATACGCGTACGAAGAAAGAAAAAGCGTGAACGCGTGAAGGAAACAGTGGAAACTCCCTGGATCCTTGAAACAACGCGGATAAGCCTATAGCGCAATTTATGAATATTGATGTACCTTTCTCGAACCGCACCTCCAACACTCGTTTCTAATCGAGAACCGATCATCTTCTCCCATCTCTCGTTTCGAGTTGCACGTTCATCGCAACGTGTATCGTGATTTTTCGGCGTGAGACCGCGCGAGGTCGGTTATTGACTTCATTTTGCATTATATGCGGGAAGGACGGTTTCGCTGACGTGTCTAAAAATTTAGCTGAAGATCTGAAATTAATTTTGTTGGGCCACAAAAACTGGTTGCTGAAATGTCAAAACTTTGTGTAGTATTGCTCATCATGTCTTGAGATTGAATTGCGTAATTATTTATTAGGTGGTGCAACAAAATTATTTTTAGATCAACAAAATCTTTCTTCTATAAGAAATAAAAAAAGTCGTCAATCGGATAGAAATTAAATGTTCAAATTAAATTAGTTTGTTAAATAATTTTGACAAATTTGATTTACGAAAAAAAAGGAACGGTTTTGCTGAAATATCTAAAGGTTTAGTTAGATCTGAAAATAATTTTATTGAATCATTAAAATAGTTACGTAAAACGCTTAAATATTGATGATAACGCTACAAAAAGGTTTAACGTTCTAGCAGTCAGCTTGAGCATCCTAAATAATTATTTTGATAATCCAGCAAAGTTATTTTTAGATCTGCAACTAATTAAATCTTTAGCTACTTCAATAAAATTGTTCTTTCCATGTTATGTCCAGCTATATGTATAATTTATTATTATTTTGTGGATTAGCCAGTATTTCCTTAGAATTGTCTAATTGCTTGTAAAATTACGAATGATACCGGTTTTAGTGAAAAAAAAAAAAAACGCCATTTAAATTTATTATAATTCTTCGTGCCGATTGAAAGAAACGGACACAGAGTGCAGAGAAAAAGAAATTACGTATAGAAAACGACTCTATTAATTTTATATAAAATCCTGTTATCTTCAGGAGTCCGAGGGAAGTGTAATTGTAAACAGCTGTACGCTGAAATGTCGCGTGTTCACCTCGGGGTCTCGTCGAGTATTTTCTTGCGCGTAATCAGCCTCGCGGATTCACGTTTTAATTAATTTACACTTCAGCGCAGCGCAACGCGCGGGCGACCTTATTCCCTCGCGACATCCAAGGGAAGTAATATTAGACGAATGACGCGGGACAATCCGTCGTATCGCGACCATAAAGCACGGGCTCTTCCCACGCGTACTCATATCTCTGAGCTGGGAAACGCTTTGAGCCAAGGTTCTTGTCCGGAATCACCTCAGCAGCTGTACACGTCGCGTCTGAACACCTCTTGTTCTCCAAAGGTCGACGGTTACAGAACGCGTATACGAAACGAGACAGCTGGGATTGCCGACGGGATATCGCGACGCAACGAATGCGGCCGTAAAATTTTTCTTTGCCGTACCGCACACGCGGGGATAAGAGGGGAAATTGTATCTCTGCTAGTCGTTGAATACCGGTTTTGGTGCTGCATTGTTTCGACCTAGCGACACGGCAGTTCCTGCAATCTCGTATTGCTGCATTCTTAAAATGATACACGGAAAGAACAGCTTTGCCGAGTATCTAGAAAGTTAGCTAGATACAGATCTGAAAATATAAGTTTCTTGGACTATTAAAATAATCATATACGTAGAAAGTACAATTTTGCTGAAGTATGGAAGTATTATAAAAATTTTATTCGACATATGCCAGATCCAAAAATAATTTTGTTCAACATCAAAATAATTATATATTGAATGAAAAGTAGACAATAATGAGGAATGCGACAAAAAGTTTTGACATTTTAACAATTTGAGCGTTCTGCATAATTATTTGATGTCAATAATGATGCCAATAACGAATCGGAAATATGTTTTCTTACTCTTAGCTTTTGATAATTTATGAATTATAATTTCATGCGCAAAACAATTATCTGCTATGTTAATTCTTATATCTCGATAGATATTAATACATGTTATTAATAGCTATTATTATTAATAACTATTAGTAATAATAATAATATGTATATATAGTTATTAATAGTTAAAAAAAGTTGCCAGTATGGAAGTAGCCAGCTCCCTTCGTTGACAACTTTTGGTACGTCACTGCGTTTATTCGCACTGATTGTTGTGCGATCTGCCGTTCTCTGTTACATTCGGTGTGGCATTCTTTCAGTAACGGAGGCTGGAGTACAGCCAACAACCTATTGCGAGTCGACGTGGCAATTCGATCTGACTGTACCTATATCTTAATCGCAACAGCAAGCAAATAATTTCTGTGCTTATAGACGCATGGATTAACTGCAAAAATTTCACCAATCTCTATTAATCAATCTAACAACTTTATACCTTCTTTAAGCGATAATCTCTCCATTCGCTCACTCTAATCATTCACAATCGATATTACGTACCTACTTGCGTATCTAAAAATCTACAATATTAATCAGAAAAATAAATTTTTATTGCGCTACTCGCTGCGGTTTTTGAAACGTATGCAAAAGAATCGTTTTACAACTGCGCTTACAAAAGATTATTATTGCTAAATCAAGTTTTATTTCAAAACTGTTACTTTATCTTTTATACGTATAATATGACTCATAGTTATATCGCAGTTTTATTGTATTAATCAATATTAACCGCAATTCGATATCTGTATATCATTCGAGAATTTACGCTTCGCGTCCTTATAGAACGCTTTATGTTTGTTCGTTGCATTCCTGAGTTTACGTCGCGTATTTGAGCTCTCAGCGTTTAATCATTTGCAATCGTACATTGCGATGGAAGTAGTTTTTATCCGAACACCCCAATGTCCAACTTCTATAGACGTGTTTCGCAAATCACTTCTGCGAACGGCGTACTCCTCAAGGAAATCGTGGTTTTCAAATATCCGAATATCCGGCTATCGATTACCACCGGTTCCGGCGAGCGTGTGCCGGTCGATGTCGCGCTGCGAAAAGGAAACGCGTGCACAGGCAGCACGAGGCCGGCGGTAGCTGCGCGACTGTGAACCGGTTTTCGATACCGCTCAAAAATGCCTCACCGTCGGCGGTAATAATTTTAATCGACACCCAGGCCAGACCCCGCGCCACCTTGGCTGTCTCTCTCGCGTACATGCTCTCACAATCGCGCGTCGTGTATTCGCGAGATGTCGAAGATATGCGCTTGCGGGGCCCGACCGGGTCCCGCTTGACAAGGCATATACGCTCTGGCCCGGGTGAAAGGAAAACGCGCGCGCCTACTCTATACCTTCGGAGACAGAACGAGAAGGATTCCACACGTCGAGCTAGGATATGCACGAACCGCAGGGGACACGCGCAGTTTTCGCGGAATACCGCACGAAAGCTGAACTAGCCGAACGTTAGGTATAGCGATGAC
The DNA here is from genome assembly GCF_001594065.2 of Cyphomyrmex costatus. Taxonomy (NCBI): domain Eukaryota; kingdom Metazoa; phylum Arthropoda; class Insecta; order Hymenoptera; family Formicidae; genus Cyphomyrmex; species Cyphomyrmex costatus. The sequence continues at coordinate 6,012,340 of NW_017275207.1, forward strand.
ACAACGTGACCGCGAGTAGTCCGAAATGCAATCGTGAAGTAATCACGGGTACATGCTGGGTTACTTTTGCCAAAAGCTCGAGGCAATGTCAATATTGTAATAAATTTCAGAAAATCTTCTTTTATACTGATAAAATTAAGGAGATTCGAATGCAACTTAAAGATACCTAATTTCGATTAGTTTCGACTAGATTCCTTAAGTTTGGACATTTGACGTTTTATAATTTATATTGATGTTTTATAAAGAGATGTTGTTAGAAAAACAGTTTGTAAATTGGGATATGTATAATTTTCTTTAAAATTTAAATCAAGGTCAATTTATACAGATTTTTTCGTTAATTAAGAATGATATATATATTACGTAAATTTTTACTCCATATTAAAAAATTAAGAAGTACGTTAGATAAAGACCTTATATACCTTTCACATTTTCAAATAACATTTCTCTGTTATCAATTATTTTGTGATATACGATGTAAAATATTTACAGAAGGTGCGGATCATCTTCGAAACAAATGTACTTAGTTGCGGTAGACGGCGACTATCGTCCGAGAAATGGAACGATGGGAACGCTATGCATGTTATAGCCGAGAATGTTATACCACTCCAGTTCGAGATACCGTTTTATTTCGTGTGCAACGCACTCGTATCGGGTTCACACGATTGGCTGTCCCTCGCACTTGCTATTAACAGAAAAATTATCTAGTAGAAAATTGTGGATTTAATTGATGTCGCGTGGAAAAAATTGTTCGCCCCAAGATACGGTAAAATCTAAAATGTGTATCTAATTCTTGACAGAACAAGCTGTTGACGAGCCTATAATATTTGCAATTTTCTAATGCTTTCGTTTTTAATACCCGTGTGAAGCTGGCCCCCCAATATTAAAAAATCGATTTTTTTCTTCATGCATTCGTTTGCTCATCGTTTGCTCACGAATGCTCCGTTGAAATTTTCGTTTGCTCACCCTTAGTTCAAAAGATTTTTGAGCATGCAGAAAACGAATGCATGAAGAAAAAAATCGATTTTTTAATATTGGGGGGCCAGCTTCACACGGGTGTTTTTAATGGAGCTCCTCCTTCTTCTTGTTAAGCATTCGTATTTAACAGCATTAAATTCAAGCGCAGTAAAAATAGTATTAATTCTATAATTTATAGTCATTCGTGTACAAGATTCTAGCAGATATTAATATATTTGAATAGCTGATGTCTCTTTATTGCGACACGTTTCCAATTTTCATATAAATAATCGTGAACTTTCAAGACGTACCTATCGCACTCTTAAAACTAATACAGTATGTATTAAGAACATCGCGACGGGATGTGGTACATACGTTTACGATGACAGTGAAATATGGTCGACGCCCACTTTCATAATACTAAACCTTCGGAGGTTGATATCACTATTTAAATGTAGCAATAGCTTGATATATCACATATTATTACGAAAGAGAAGAATGTTGTATTAAAATCTGCGATGTGTATCTAGATTTTAATTGAATTTATTTCACTCTGCGCTTGAGATCCGTTTTATAAAATGGAAATATTTTAGTTTTTTAATTGTTTAAATTGTAATTTCTCCATTCAAATAAATTTGGTCTTCTATATCATATATTTTTATTTAAAATTATCATTCATTTGTTTTTTATTGAACAATCAATTATATGTGTTATATAGTACAGGGAAATTATTTTGTAAAAAATATAAATATTTTTTACATATTTCTTTTAATAAATAATTTTGAAATAAATTAATTCAAAGAACATGTATGTGATTAATTCGCCATCTAACTTTGACCGTATTGGCGCTTCTTGTATTTAGGTGATGTACTCATCTAATAAACGACTAATTTTAACAAGCTTGGAATTAATGCTGCGAAAAACGAGCGCAAAAATCGGTCATATTCCACAAAATCAATCACAAAAATTACTCGATAGTCCGGGAACTAAGACGCGCCGAGCATCACGCCGTTCTGGCATGCCGAGTCGTTGCACGTGAATGTTACACTTGGCCGACGTGTTTCCTCGTCGAGGACGAGAAGGTCTAACGTAATATACACGGGCCGGAGACTAGCACGGGATGGTGCGGCGCGGTACGGTGCGACGCGGAGCGTCGCGTCTTTCACGGTCATTCCGCGGGGCTGCCGATCGGGGACTCTGTTCGCGACCCGCTTAAAATAGAGTCGCCGTATATTCCGTAGGTCGTCGATCCCTCTTCCGCGTCACCTGCCATGCTGCCTGCAGCTTGTGTCAAGATACGAGGAAGCCCGGCACTCTCTGCGCGTGCATCACGCGCAACCACTGTCGCGTCGCGCCGAGATGGTACGCCCGCCCTGCCGCTGATGTCAAGAAACGGCACCGATCGAACGGTCATTGACTAAAGGCTTCGACGGTAAATAACCTTATGCCCGTTACCATAGACGCGCGTTGCGCCTTTTCACAAGGAAGCGGCATTGTCGAAAGAGGATAGCTGATAGCTTCCGATATTACATGCGCAAATCCGCCTTTGCAGATATTACGAACTTTAACTAAACATTTCCGAAAGTTTTCTTATGTATTTACAAGTATATTAATGTTTTTTTTTTTTTTCAAGACAAATGCTACTTTAGAATGTAAGAAGCATGATTTGATTCTTGACGAATTTATGGTTTCGTTATGAATTTATTACAGTTAATTTAGCAATACATGAATTGTAACGTATGGCTAATATTTTACAAAGATGAATCACTTTGGATTACAAAAGTCATCATCTGTGTTTCGCAAGTCATAATTATTACAATTAATTGTATTCAATTAGCGATTATCAAAGAGGATTGACGATCACGTCAATGTTAATCAAGCAGTTAATTAATTTTTAACAATTGAGATTTTTCGGTTATTAGACATTTTCTTCCTTTTCGTAAAACGTTATATTTTCGTCGGGGTAGTATTCTTTGGTAGTACGGCACTTGAGCTATCGTTTCGCATATGATAAAGCCCGATCGTGTTATCGTGGTGCGGAGGACGATGCTTTGTTCGCAAGCCTGCTGTGTCAGACAAAACGGGTATATCGTATGGTCGAGTAAAATGAGGAGATCCCACGGACAACTTGCACATTTTATAATGAGCTTGCTGCTGATTCGCTGTAAAAAGAGGATAAGGTGTAACATGGGGCAGAAAATCGGCTTACGAAGAACGTACGTAGGAGTTCCAAGCGGATTTCACTAACTGCATTTACGGTTGTCGCTCTCTTCCGTATGACTCATTTTTTTTTTTTATTCTTCTTTCATCCTTTCTTTATTATTTTGTAAAGTTACATGGAGCAAAAGAGAGTTACGCAAATACAAATTGTATAATCAGCTATGTAGAATATGTATATATAATTTAATTTTCTCAGAGCGCTGCTACTTTCGAAAGTAAAAGACAGACGCTGTGGGAACATATATCCCCAACGGCGGATTCAACAAACAAAAGCATTTATCTTAACGGTGGCGATTACGACGTTGCTTACCGCTATATATGTTACATTTTAAAGCGCCTCGACAATCGCCGATGGCGAATACTTGTCCTTTCCTCATTGTGTCGGACAACGGTAACAAATAAGCCTGCGACAAAGCGACGTAAAGGGCACAAAGGACGTCAAAGCGGCTCGCTCGTGCGCCTATCTACCTGTCGAAGCAGCGCGGCGCGGGCCAGGGAGCCCCGACGCGGCAGCGCTTTTTCTCGGCTCTCTCTCGACGAGCCGACGCTTCCTCCGACCGTCCTTACGCGATGTCACTGACCCGAGTCCGTATCTCGATGCACAAGAATAAGGAGGAGGAGGAGGAGGCGAAGGAATGGAAGGAGAAAGAAGAAGAGGAGGAGGCGGCGGCACGAGATTCCATCGTCGTAGTCATCGTTTGTCGTCACCTAGGGGGCTAACCACCGCTTGGCCACCACCGCCGCCGACGACGAAGACGGTTGAGGTCGCAACGTCCGGCGGTGACAGCAGCGGCGGCGACGATGGTGGTGGTGGTGGCGGCGGCAGTCGAAAAGGAGCGCAATAGCGTCGTTGCACCGGTGCAACGTGTAACGATATAGCGTGGGGCCGCGGCCTGGCCCGGCTTATCCCACAGCCTGGTCCGACCGACTCGCCTCGACGCGGTGCGGTGCGGCGCGGCGCTCCCGAAGGTGGGGAGAGAAGACCTTGAGCTGCGTCACGTGACCCCGAAGGTGCATAAAAGCCGGGTAGGGCGGTCGCGGAGGGCCTTGAACTTACCGCCGGCGTCGTCGAAGCCGGCGTCGTAACTATCGTATCACGCACACACGCTCGCGCCTTCTCGAGCGTAGATGTAGAAGAGGAGAGACGACTCTCTCGGGAATAGAGCGACACACACTCGGCATGTGCGTACTACTACCGCGTACAATCTTCAATCGCCTCTTTTCTTTTCGATTTACCTTCGCTCAAATGTAAGATAAGAGAGAGAGAGAGAGAGAGAGAAGGTGAAAGAGAAGCGTATTCCGCGTACGCTCGCACTCGCTCAGCGTGTACGCTCGTTTCCGAAAACGTAGACCGGCTCGGTGCGCCGGTATGCGACCTGTACTCGCACCCGCGAGGGCCTACCTGCCGCTGCTTACACCTGGGAGCAGCGGCGCGGGGAGGCGCGGGTGTCAGGACGACACTCTCGCGACGAGGAAAGACCGTACACACCTGGGATACTTCGATATGCTCGACCGCTTCGACTTGCTCCGACTTCGCCCGTCCCGCTCGTAACTAGCACGTTTTGTTACGTTACTCTTCTCGAGGCACCACCGCCGTCGGCGGTGCGTTTCGTTTGAACCCCGCGATAACTAGCTCAGCAGAGAGTACGGTTACCGCGTTACTTGGTGCGCTCCTGCATATGAACCACAGATATGAAGAAGATAGTACCCCCGACTGCAATAGCTCGCTGCGTCGCGATGCGTAAAATAAGATAGAGTTATAGAACGATACTCTACATTTCCTGTAGTGTGTTTTATACTAATTCCGAATGGTGTCTTTAACTGAAGAATTTTAAATCAACGTTGTATAAATTTGAAGGTTCGAAATTTCAAATAAAAGTTTCCATTCAAAAATCCAGAATACACAGATAGATAGGTACTGACTAACTTAAATCGATTTCCGAACTTTCTAAACTCCTATCTATCATGAACTTATGCGCTATAAGGTACTTTATATGTATAAGTAAAGTAGCGAAACAGCGAGAACTGAATTATTTCTTTCGAGGACATGTCAATGAGTTGCAAGGTGTTAATCGTTAATATATAGTGCTTGCGAGTTACGCGCAGATCTCTCTCTCTCTCTCTCTCTCTCTCTCTCTCTCTCTATATATATATATATATATACACGCAGCGTGTGTACACCGGTTGCGTAAATTATTTTAATTATCTGAACAGTTTACGCTTCAGAGCGTATGATCTAAATGAACGATTTTGCAATACGCTCCAGTTTGAAAAGGGATAGCGAATTTAACAGATCTACTCTCTAAATTTCTAAAATCTTCGGGAAGTGGAATCTAATTCTCGCAGAGCAAAATCTCGCTCTTAAAAACTGACACTCTTTTTCAACACCGACTCAACTGTCATTCTTTAAAAAATCAAATTCCACTCGAGATTTTAGAGAGCCAAGCGATTACGTTCCAGTCAAGCGATTGTTCGCGAATGATCATCGAAGATTCGCGATATGGACACGCGTGTCGATCTTTGTTCTTTTTCCTATATGTTTGTCGCGTGATCGACCGAACACTCGTCCCGCACGCATTCGCACCATGTGCGGGCGTGAGTGAACGCATGTGTTTCCGCGCGAAGGTCGTTCGGCGGTTCCGCGGGACCGGAAGTGGGCCGGCCTTGTGGCACGGCCATCGGCGTAACCTTGCAGACAAGAGAGAGAGAGAGAGAGAGAGAGAGGGGGGGGAGGGAGAGAGAGAGAGAGAGAGAGAGAAAGACTTGACTGTGTCAGCGCTCGCGAAATTGCGTCTAATTGTGTGACTAGATTTTCAGCGAATAATCCATGCGAGAAATCTATACCGATTCGATACTTGGTTTCTCAGCCGAAGTAGTTAAAGGAGTTTGCACTTTGCATTCTTGCGAAACCTACGTTATTGCGCAAACCGTGAATTAGAAAGTATATCTAAGAACTTTATAATCGGACTTTGAAAAAATTTTCACTTTAAATTTAAATTTTGCATTAAAATGGATTTGATTTAAACCAACGGAAAATCATTTAGTATAAATCAAATATTTTGAGTGAGTTAAATTTTGTAAATGAGCAATCATATTAAAATAATAAGAGATGAGACTCGGTTTCTTTCTCTGATTAATTGATTATAATATTTTTAGCATCAGATTAATGATTGGGAGATGCGTTAATAGTGGAAATTAATATAAGATGCACAATGACTCGTTCGAAGGTTTCGTCTTCAATATAAAAGATATTGCGAGAATGTTAGCGTAATAATAATTAATGGAAATTTGCATAAACACATAAGAACTGTATTTCGTTCTTCTTTTTTAGTGGCACGGAGCAAACGTGAAATCGGCATCAATCGCACGACAATACATAACAATTGCAGAGGTGACAATAATAGAGCCCGCCGTAAGGATGCTGTACACTTTTGTGAGGATCGAGAGGCCACGAGTCGTATCACGAGCTTGTAGTAGCGTACCCAGCTGAGAATGTCAGAACAAAACGGGCCCAGCGAGGGCCCAGGACCAGGTCCCGGTTCGGATTCGAGCTGGTGGCCAAGTACGCAGACTTGGAAGTCGTCAGCGGCCTCGTCGTCGACTTCGTCGACTCCCACTTCAGCGTCCGTCTCTGTCTCCTGTTCTACGTCCAGCTCGTCGACGAGCTCCTCCACCTCGATCAATTCGTCCGCGACCTGCTGTTCCTCGTCGTGTATCGGCGTGTCCTGCACGATGAGTCCAAGCCGTTCCACGGAGACGGGGAAAAATGTATCCGTCACTACTATTAACGTACCGCCCAATCAAGAAATGCATGATGGTATTATTTCTTGATTCTTTATAAGATTTCTTTAATACTTGGTAAAGTGAATACTTGGCAGTAACAAAAAATCCTTCGATTTATTATTAAACTTTTTTCTATATATATTCTAATATAATTTTTATTCATTTTAATAATTGCCGCGAATCTATATATTACATTAAATATTATATATACAGTTCCTATATATTATTAATTTTTTTTTCAATTATTTACAAATCTGTTTTGTTAATATTGGAGTCAAAGCATTAGAAAACTTTTTCATGAACAAGCTCCTTTTCTTAAAGTGGTACAATTTGATCTACACATAATGCAACTATGATTTTAGCTAAAGGAGTATGTAAATATCTCGGGGGCCAAAACGGCGTGACGGTGTCGGTGGTATCGACCTCGGTACTGGGATGTGGAAACGCGAATGCCGTCCCGACAAGCGGAATCTGCACGAATACGGGGCCGCATAGTGTCGGTATCGGAATTAGTGGCACCCTCGCTGCGAACGCGGCCGACATCGATGATCCTGAGGACAGCGACGGTGAGATCAGCAAGATTGACTTTCGAGGTGTCAATCTACGTTCGAAGAAGAAACGCGATGTATCGGGTAATCAGAATGGCGACAAGATCGGTGACGGTGACGCAAACGGTGACGGCGGGGGATGCTGCGATGATAATTCGCAACAGCAACCTGAGAGGCCCATGTCATGGGAGGGTGAACTATCGGACCAAGAAATGTCTTCCAATACAATTACTAATCAGGTTAGTATTACTGAATTGTATTATTGCAAAAATTTTATCTAGTTTGACCGATATATTTATTTAAGACAAAAGTGAAAGGAAAGTATGTGACGCTTTTACATACAGAGAAATAAACTGTTACAAATTTCAAACCCAGATTCGAAAAAAATATTCATATAAATTTTTGAAGAATATGTAATTACAAAGAATATGATTTTTCATTCATGAAGAAATGCCAAATATGAATTTATATTAAAAGAAACAAATAAAATGTCAATATGAGCCAACATATGTAAGTTATCAATGTGTACTTTTTATACAATTTATTCGAAATGAATAATAAAGAAATTCAGGCCTAGTTTTTGTTTTCTCTTACTTCACACTTTAATAATATATAGTTTGTATGCGCTACCATCATGGATGTAATTTTATTTCACTTACTGAAGAGGACTTTAACCATAGGTCGAAACGTATACGCTTTATTATTCATTTCGAATAAATTGTATAAAAAGTACACACTGATAACTTGTGTTGGCTCATATTGGCATTTTATTTGTTGTTTCTTTTGATTTATTCAACTGAGCCTTTTGATTATCTTGTTTTTTGAATTTATATTCTTTTAAATAAATTTTATTTTATTATTAATTAAAAAATTACTTGGCAATGTTACATATAAGAGAAAACGGAAAGTTTCTAACTGTTTGATTATAGATATATAATAAAAACACACCCAGTAGTAATCTGTTTAACATTCATGTTATGATCTGTGTGATATAATATAGTCAAATTTTTAATATAAACATTTTTATTTTAATTATATAATTGTATATATACATATATATTAAAAAACTTCAATTTATCATTTAATTTAGGACCATAATGAGGAAACGTCTATGGAGGGGGTTCAAGTATGCAGTACGAGTCCTGGGCCTATGGAACAGAAATTTCCTATTAAATCAGAGCCGGATTTTCGATCTAGTCCAGGTTTCACAATAGGATCTTTTCACGATGGTGGACTGCCCATGACACACAATCAACAATTACAACAACAGCAACAGCAACAACGTAGTATCGAAAACCTCGAACAAACTCAACAGAGTGACCTACCACTTCTCGTAGGCAAACTTCTCGGTGGATACAACAATTCAACACCTAATCACAGTCCTGTTCTCAATCCGCGACATCATCTAACTAAACACAGTCATACCAGATCGCAGGTGAGTAACAGTACGACACAATTTAGCTAAAAATCATACTAATAGCTGTCAATCCATTAAATTTTGTGTTTAATTATATCTATGTATACTATACATTTTAACCACTGGACTTTCGTAGGTGCCGTCACCAGATTCCGCCATTCATTCTGCGTATAGCGTCTTCAGTTCACCGACACAGAGTCCCCACGCAGCACGACACTCTGCCTTAGGAGCGGGTAGTCCAATACCCTCCTCGTCGTTGTCGCTCTCTCGACATAGCTTTAACAACTCGACTTCTTCGTTATCTCTGTCGTTGTCGCATTCACTTTCGAGGAATAATTCCGACGCTTCCAGTAGCTGCTACAGCTACGGTTCGCTTAGCCCGCCTACGCATTCACCCGTCCAGCAGCCGAGACATCCGCATTCACATTCGCAACATCATCAGCATCAAGTGGCGCAAGGTAGTCCGCTGCATCTTCCAGCATCGTCCACAGTTGCCGCACATCATTACTCGTCCTCTTCCGTACCAAGTTCAGAATTATCGCCGGATGGCCATCCCGTTACGGAAGATCAGGAAGACTGTAGGTTACCTTCGGCACCATCGGGTATCTCCACCAGGCAACAACTAATTAACAGTCCCTGCCCGATTTGCGGTGACAAGATAAGCGGCTTCCATTATGGCATCTTCTCGTGTGAATCGTGCAAAGGCTTTTTTAAGCGCACCGTCCAGAATCGTAAGAACTATGTGTGCCTTAGAGGCGCAGGTTGTCCGGTCACCGTGGCCACGAGGAAGAAGTGCCCAGCCTGTCGCTTTGATAAGTGCCTCAATATGGGTATGAAGCTTGAGGCGATCAGGGAGGATCGTACCAGAGGCGGTAGAAGCACTTATCAATGTACCTATACTCTACCAAATCTTGTTGGCAGTCCTGCTGGTATGTCTAATGAAAAACTGACGACGACGGGTAATTGCAGCCCGGCACAGGCTGGTAGCGAATACCATTATTCTGTTAGATATCATTCAAATCATTCTTACAAATCATTCTTAGTACCTCAACTTTTGCAAGACATCATGGATGTAGAACATCTCTGGTATTATAACGATAACGATCGGGTAAGCGGTAGTGGAGGGATACTTGGAAATGTAAGCAATACCGGTGGTGATAGTATGCTGTTCGGTGGACCCGGAAGTGGCCCATTGCTTAGTGGCACTGGAAATGCGACCGGTATTGGCAGCGGAAACAACGGAGGTACAGTGGAATGTTCGTCGAATGACTCTAGCAATGTCGATACTAATAGCAGAAGGGGAGAAACGGCGAGCCCCATTGATTCGACCTTAACGGGGACGTCCGATCAACATTCCACAAATGGCAATACCACTAATAATAGTAATTCTCAAATTGCCAGTAATTCCAACGGTAATTCAGCGCAGCATCCAGACTTTCTATCTAATCTGTGCAACATCGCGGATCATCGACTCTATAAGATCGTTAAGTGGTGCAAGAGTTTGCCATTATTCAAAAATATTTCAATCGATGATCAAATCTGTTTGTTGATTAACTCTTGGTGTGAGTTATTGCTTTTCTCTTGCTGCTTTCGCAGCATGAGTACTCCCGGTGAGATAAGAGTGTCTCTCGGCAAGTCGATTACTCTAGAACAGGCAAGACAGCTTGGTTTAGCGACTTGCATCGAGAGGATGCTCACTTTTACCAATAATCTGCGAAGACTGAGAGTAGACCAATACGAATATGTTGCAATGAAGGTAATTGTTTTCCCTTTCGATTCATTAAAAATTCTCATTTTCAGTGCATATTTAGTATTTAATACAACTGTTTGTATATTCGCATCAAAATTGAAAATAACTTTTGTATCAGATGAATATAGTCTAAATAACTGTATCAAATACAGTATTGTGAATGAAGATTAAATGATTCAATCAATGATTTTTTTATTTATAACACAGTAAGCTACACAGTAAGAATAAGTACATTATTAATTCATTTTTTCTTTATATTTGTTTCTTACAAGGTGATCGTGCTATTAACGTCCGATACAAGCGAATTAAAAGAACCTGAAAAGGTCAGAGCTTCTCAAGAAAAGGCACTTCAAGCACTGCAGCAATACACAATCGCGAGATACCCAGAAATGCCTGCCAAATTTGGTGAATTATTGTTGAGAATTCCAGATCTGCAAAGAACATGTCAAGCAGGAAAAGAATTGCTCAGTGCAAAACGTGCCGAGGGAGAAGGCAGCTCGTTTAATCTTTTAATGGAATTGTTAAGAGGAGATCACTGAATTGTCAGCACAGTGAACTATACCGTAAGTTTAGTAATAAATAATCTATTACTTTTTTTGTTGTAACAAGAAAAACAATTATTTTAAATAATTATTATACTGATTATAATCAGACCTCTGTTTTCTTTTCAGATTCCACGCTTATAAAGTCCATAAGCTTAGGGAATCGGATATTAATAGATAATCGCAGAATAAGAAAGGTTAGGAAAAAAAAAGCAAACGGCAGATGTAAGGTCTCTAGTGACGTTAGTACTTGGTGAGGGGACTGTATTCTTCGTAATTAGGACGCATTAATCTAACAAAAGGTGAAAAGAATTTTTCTATTTTACACCGGAATGCTTCCACATACAGGTTGTGCATATTAGCATTCCTGTTTTGAAATAAACGAATTTTGAAGCGGCCTACAGTGTATGCCGGATTCGTACGTTCCGCATACAGGTAGATGCTAATGAGACTGAAAGTTTAATTGACGGAGACACGCAAAGCATTTACTTTTACAATGATAAGCGTTGTATAAATACGGAAATGGTATCAAATAGCATTAAAGTGCTATATTCTATTAGATTGATGTAATCTATTCGAGTGCGAACTTTATATTCTGGTGAAAATTTTTCTTTGTATACTTAATAGAATTTTTCATGATGCAATTCTTCAGAACTTTTATATAAAGTTCAGAATTTTTTAAAATGATAATTATAGAGATTGAAAAGAAATGGAATAGATTGAAATAGATTGACAATTTTTAATCTGTTTTAATTCATTTGAATCAAAATTCTTGATTCATACATATGGATAGAAAGGAATTGAATGTAGTAAAATTGAATAATTTTCTATCCATATAGATAGAAAATATTTGTGTATTTTTGAAGTCAAAATGTATAACTTTGTACCTGTGTCACAAATGAAAATAGATTCATGATTTTTTACTCGATTCGGAATACTTTACAGAAGAAAATCTTATTAGAATTTTTTATATAGACGTTCTTAGAATCAGAAATCTTAGAAAATATTGTAAAGATTTCTGATTTTATAATTTCTGGAAAAAAAAAACTTCAAAATCTGAAAAAATGTAAGATATTTCTTCAGAATTTTTTATAAATTAAAAATATGACAAATTTTTTAAATGTTATAAGAATTTTTTTCACCAGAATAGTAGTGAATGCAGATTTATAAACAAAGTTGATCTTTAATTAACAATTATAATAGAACAACCAGTATTGCGTATCGTTCTGCGCTTACTTAAGAACAGAGCATAGCCATGCCTTATCTATCCCGGTTATGAAAGTGTACTTAAAACTTAATACATCAGTCGACCAATTATCTACTTATAGAGCAGTTAATCATGGAATAATTAGTTAATATGTTTAATTAGTATATATCGTCCACACAGAATATGTAGCTTTTATCGATCACACAAAATAAATTTTTTATTCTCTTTATATATTTTAACAGCTTGCCAATGAACGGAAAAATGAGAATTTCAGTTGGCATCACAGAAATTTCCGAAATAACATCAGCAATACATATAGCTGCTATCTTTTTTCTGTAGATATATTTTTTTAAAGAAGGATTAGCTAATATTGCTTTTCCGTTTTTATTTGTAGAAAGAATATTATTTTTATGTATTAACAAATCATAAAGAAAAATGGCAAATAAGATTATATGTTATGTATACATGTTTATATATATTATATATACATATATTTATATTATATATTGTTTTGCATATATCTTCTTGATCATAATATTATTTTGAGAATTTATTGATTTGCGTTTCTTTCAATATCAATGACAAATTTATATTAAAGCTCCCGTTTTCTCATTGTAACCATATTGTTACATATGTAACCATATTATGATGTCAAAACAAAAAGCGAATTTTTTCCTTGTAAAAAAAGTATCATTAAAATAAATGAATTGTTTGCATGCCTTATACGTTTAACGATAAAAAATTATGAATATCAAATAATTTTTTTAAATAGAGCTGCACCAGATTATAAAATTACCGGCTATCCGAAAAAAATGTAACACTGAATATATAATGATGTATATTTGGTAGGACAATTATATATGGTCAAATATGAGATATTTTCTCGGATATCTGATACAAATTCCTAAAATAAAAAAAGTAAAGCTAGAGAAAAATAGCGATAATAATTTTCTTTATAACTAATGGAGAGGAACAAGGCCAATAAATTCTTTAATTTATTCTAATATATTGCAAAGAATATCACCTAATTTTTGGCGTTTCGTCCCGGCTTCCAATTTTCTTTATCTTTTTTATCTTTCTAAAGAAAAAGAGGAAATATGAACTATGCAAGAAGTTCAGCTGAAAAGAATAGAATTCTGCATCAAGAACGCAAATTTTCAATGTAAAATTTTAACCGAATATATATTAGCAGATACTAATGACATTTGGCTATCCGACTGGATAGTAAAAAAATATCAGATAATATTAGATACTGAATATTTTGCAGATATCCGGTGTATCCCTATTTTTAAAGACGAAAATAATTCCAAATATTTACATTCAATAATAAAAATCGAGAAATTATATTATGTTATTGAATGTGAATAATATATTATATGTAAAAAACAAATTTATAAAAAATGACTTGCATAGTGAAGAAAAAATTCTTTATTTTGACATCATAATATAACATAGGTGTAATGAAGAAACAGTGACTTTAAAAATTGTCAAATTTTATAATAACGAAAGAAAGCTTATTGATATTGTAAAAAATTGTAAAGCTATAAAATTATCAAAATTAGTATATTTGCCAATCACGCAATTATTATTTTTGTTACAACATTCTCAAGTATGATACAGGCTATCAATCAATACTAATATTTGAGATGGAATATGACTTGAAATTTATACATACACTGGTTGTATACGTATACGTAGACAAATAAAAAAAATGGACGATTAGCCATTGATAAATTTTTATTTGTCTCTAAATTTTACTAAAAATTTATATTTACAATATAGTACTGAAATTATTTTTCAATCGTTTTTCTTGAGCATGGGACATGAAATGTCTTCTAGAAGAGGAAATCTAAATATTAAGAATACGGTGCATTGATGAATCAGCATGATTCTTTTACTAAGTCAAGGAACGAAAATATTTATTTTTGAAAGATATGCATCATAAATGTTGCTTGTGAAAGATGCAGCTATAAGCTTGCGTGCGAAACAAACGAATTGATCTCTGTTGTTGGTACTTTAATGAGACTGTCGTACATATTAGCATATTGTTCTTTGTACAATTGCTTAGTCTTTTTATTTGTTGTTTACGTTCTACGAAAAAGCATGTGACGAACCTCCCAAGAGCACTTAAAAAAATACTAATTCGCGCAATACTTAATATAATGATAATTTATAAGAATTGTCTTCCCACGTTTCTATCGATTCTAAAGTAACTTATCACCCCCTCATACTGTATATGCGCACACATATCATTCGCGTAACTACGGAATGATTTCCTTCTTAAAATAAAGTTCATTGTAAACATTTGTAACATTGAAATCATTGATAATAATGTGTATATTTTATCATGCACAATAATAGTGATGATGTATCAGAAAATATTAGCCAGTATTTTGGACGATGAATGAACACTGAATTTGTATTAAAATATTTCAAATCACAAATGCTTAGTTTGATTATACTGTTTTGAAGATGCAACGAAAGTAATGCTGTAAATATAAAGAGAAAGAATCATATTTTGTTGTGACGAGTGTGTGTGCGTGTGGATGTGTATCTGGTGTGTATGCAGAACGCGTAAAGAAAATGAGAAACGGAAGGGGAGAGAGAAGAGAGCGAAAAATGAGGGAGAACGTGCGAGTATATAGTATACTTGTAATAAAGCATATAAAAGTCGACTTAAGCGAAATAATATGAAAGTAGAATTACAAGAAGATAAATATTTGCCTGTTAAAAAATGACTATTCTATGTTTATGTTTGATAAAAGCTATTTCTACATACTTGAATGAGATACTTCTGCTGTAGCTCAGTGATAATTGTCTTTATTTGTATGTGCGTATGTATGTGTGCGTGTGTGTGTGTATGTGACACGCGATGAAAGAATTTGCTTAATTTTTCATGTGAGAGAAACCTAGCTGTAGAGAGACACACTTAACCGACACAATTCAGTTCTATCTTTTTTTTTTTAAATTGTCAAAAGCAGAGAGCTATTCTATGGATACAGTCTTCCGTTTTCAGTAGTATGTTACGATATTATCGTGATTTAAGACGTTCGCATTCGTTATAACGCATTGCAAAGATTTGACAAAAAAAAGTCTTTTTGCCAATCATGACAATATTAGGAGGACGCTGTGTAAAATCAGATTGTATGATATATGAAGAACTTAAATACAACAGACTGCACACAATGGCAATTGCAGTAGATATAAATATATACAGGATGTCTATAAAGAATAATAGATCAGTACTTTGATTCTATAATACTTGTTCTATAGTATGCTTGTTCTAGATAATAGAGTCACAAGCCATAAGCCATAAGAAATTGATCAATCACAATCAAATATGAAAAAAATAATCGGTTATATGATTAATTAATTTTTATGGATTGTGATCCTATTGTAAAATAGGTATTAACTCTACGATATGTTGTCGTTGTGCGCGTAGCTTCTTTGCCATGTGTATAATATCTTTGTAATGACAACACTATACCAATACTATCGTTAAGAGTTACAGAATTGGGGTACTCATCTTAATAATGTTATTAATGTTATATATCTCTTCAATACATTAATTCTGATTTGTCTGTTTAAACACTTCTCAGTCTATTTCACTTAATATTGTAGAATCTTTATAAATTAATTTCTTAATTAGACTAAAAATTTCTTAATTATTATAAAAAAAAACATAAAATGGTGCAGGATTTTCCTATTTTCAATTTAATCCACTTTATAAAGCGATGTTAATCTATTATCAGACACCCTGTATATACACATATTTATATTTATATATGTGTTATATAATTTATATGATGAATATAAATATATAAATATGAATATATATATGAATATACGTACAGTTGTGTGTAAGAGAGAAGTTTGTAATTATAACAAAGGTAAAAAAAAAATACCGGACACAAGGGCCAAACAGCAGTGTAATATTAAAAATAAATCGTATCCTAGAGATAATATTATGGATACTCAACAAGTATAGTATTTCTTATTGACATATATATATATGTATATAATTTTATATTATATATATATACATATATATATATATATAATAAATACAGTAAAAGAAAAATTTTATAGAGAAGATACCGACAAAGTTTTATCCATCCATCATCAACTAGCTCAGCAGTTCCCAAAAATTGCATATTTTTTACCTCGATATTGTAAAAACTTCGCGGCCGAACGTTTGCACATAAATATTAATTATCATACGCTAGATGATGATCTCAATTACACGAAGTACGTTCGGCATTAACGATTGTAGATACTACTGATCTAGTTGAGCCTCGCAAGAGAAGGAAAAAAAAAAACAGAAAAAAGACAGCGCCCAATGTATATGTTACTGCTGAGAATATTTCGTTCCCGACTTAGGAGAGAATAGCTGCTATTCACGCAAACGCAATTAGAGAGTAGTTTTATACATACAACACGAATTATCAATATGATAAATAAAAAAAAACTTTTTATAAAATGATACATTTATATTCATTCATTCCAATTGTTCTCAAGCATTATTTCATCCTCATCAGTAGTTTCCTTACCATCTTATAGATTTATTACGCTTATAGTTGGTTCTTACTTTAAGACCATCTTAAATATCTTAAGATGCCAATAATGTAGTTCTTTGATTCATTTTAAAATTAATACTACAGTCCTAAATATAAAAACCTTGACTATGAATACTAATCCCTAATTGTTGATTCATAACATCTCATAACATATATCTTAAGATATTTTTTTGTTATGTACTTAAAACAGTCTTATGGCAAATAATGATCTACATACCTGATATTCAATACATCATGATATATTACGACGAACCTGACAATTTACGATGAGATGCACTCGCGACATTTTTTCGAACGCGAGATTATTTCAAACGATCGCAAGAAAACACGAAGCGACTTGAACATAACTTTACGATTGCCGCGACAAGAATTTGAATTGGTTCGAATTTGATAAATCCACGAACTAAAAAGGATAGAGTTAGCTGCTGAACGCAGCCATTGGCTCAACAGTTTTACAACTGTTTTATGATTCTTCGCTGAGATAGGACTATTCTTTTAGATCTAAAAGTATAATCCAATCAGCGAGACGAATCATAAAACGGTTGCAAAACTGTTGAGTCTGCTGAACGCAGCCATTTGTGTCGATTCAATTTTCCGATGAAAGAATCGATGTGCGAACGTAATCGATACGATAATTGATTCAAAAAACCGAAAATCGAGGTCGAAAAGAACGATTCTTCAAAAAGTCGAACTGAATCGCCCATCTCTAGTCTGAATGGGTCGACAATGGTAATTATGGCGAGATACAGATAATAAAATATACCGGGCTAATCGTCATCTATCAGTCGCTATTACAATTGTGTCTGTGACACGTGGTGCAACGCATTCGTATTTCGTCTGCATTCGTCATGGGAAGCGCGGACACCACGGTGAAGTTGCAGAATGATAATTATGAGATTGACGAATATGGAACTAACCTAAAGATTTTACCCTGCAACAACCAAGTGAAAGAGTTGCAAACCATTTTGCGGGATAAGTAAGTATCTTTGTATTAAATCGTAGTCATAAGTATTCAAATATTTTTCATCATGAGATAAATGGATATATTTTATCTATTTAATTTCTTCTTGAATCTGTAGTAGTTCATACCTTCTTCTCATAATTTAATCAATCGTTCTTTTATTACCGTACATTGCTCAACATAATGCTTTAAATTTTTTTCTCCATCACAGAATAAACATTTCTCGCTACTTTCTTCCAACTAACATTTATTGCTTTCTTTCAAATTCTCTGATCTTAATTTCAACAAAGCTCTAACCTCATCTCCTCTTTTCCATTTTCCTAAGTTTTCATTGTATATCTTGCCCTTGAAATTCTACAGTCCATAGTCTTTGTACCTTTCTTTTCCTGTTTATTAACTGATTTTTTAATTCTTCCCCATATATCACTTCTCTTGTTTCTATCCCAATCCTATTGCAATAATTTAATCTGTAGTTATATACTTTCGAAAGAATTATAAATTTATCAAATTACTTGTTTTGTAGATTAATTATTGAAAATATCTAAGAGAGCTATTTATTGATAGGTCTTATTTTATAGGAATACTACAAGGAGTGATTTCAAATTCTACGCTGACCGTTTGGTAAGATATGTTTTGTTTTGTAATATTGCTTATATTGGCTATGTTCAAAAAATACAATAGATACATTCAAAAGCACAATCACTCACTGAGCATTCAGTGAGCTTTTTTATTGGCATATTCTATTAGATCTAAAAATATAAACCAAACAGCTACAAGAATTCAATGAGCGCTCAGTAAGCGATCATGCTTCTGGATGCACCCATTGGATAAAAGAATGTTCAGCAATTTTATCTGTGATTAGAGTAAATCTTTAAATCCATATAATAAATGTAGAAGAATATATCAACACTGTTCAAATTATGCTGTGATTACATATTATCATGGCATACATACATGATGTTTATCCTAAAAGTGTTCTCTGAACTTTGTATAGTTTACTAATTATTTGTTTAATATAGATACCAATGAGAATAAGCCATTTACGGTCAAGCTGGATCTTGGATGCTTCTAATATAATTTTTGTGTTTATTTATATACTATGTATGTAGATCCTTAAATGCGCGCCAACTTTTTTTTTCAGACTTACAAAATGCAAACTAATAAACTACCGCAGTACTATCACGAGTTAAATTAACTAACAATCTAACAGTTTTGATGCTTATTGCATCTTGGATCTTAATAATATGTCGAATGACATATTAAAATCTATGAATGACATATCAAAAATCTATAAATTATTTAATTACTTCGCGAAAAATATTACCTCGGCCGGGAGTCGAACCCGAATCGCTACTCAGTATGTATGTAGATCCCTACATTTAGGGATCTACATACATAGTATATAAACAAAAATAAAACAAATAAAAGACTCTTTCTTTAAAAACATTATAAACATGGAAATGGCATTGTAAGAGTCAAACGAAAAGTAAATTAACAAACAATTAATACATATATTCTAAAATGAACTTATAAAATTTACATAAATGTAACGATTAAAAAACAGATGTTAATTACATTACTAGTTTCGACCACCAAATCTGGTCCTCTTCAGATGAAACACTTAACGTTGAAATGTACATAATTATGGAAAAACATCAATACATAAGAAAATCTTGTGCGTAGTTAAATATATAACAGAAAAT
>NW_017275207.1:6032101-6079085 GCF_001594065.2 Cyphomyrmex costatus
AGTCGGAATTGGTCCGTTGAGGATGTTTGACGTGTTCCATGTATAACTTTTTATCTCAAGATGTACTTCGATAGTTTTGTAATATTTCTGACATAAGTTTTTTTAAAGGAAAAAAATTTTTTTTTACTGTTTTCTTATTGTGTGACATTTATCATTATGACTATTTTTGTAAATATATGGATTCACGGACCAACTAATATTCTCACGTATAGATTTGTAAATTTTTTGTTATATATTTAACTACGCACAAGATTTTCTTATGTATTGATGTTTTTCCATAATTATGTACATTTCAACGTTAAGTGTTTCATCTGAAGAGGACCAGATTTGGTGGTCGAAACTAGTAATGTAATTAACATCTGTTTTTTAATCGTTACATTTATGTAAATTTTATAAGTTCATTTTAGAATATATGTATTAATTGTTTGTTAATTTACTTTTCGTTTGACTCTTACAATGCCATTTCCATGTTTATAATGATAGTATATAAATTCACACGAAAATTATATTAGAAGCATCCAAGATCCAGCTTAAATAGCTTATTCTCATCGGTATTTAGTTTGAAACTCTCCAAATAAGATTTAATATTGTTTAATATAGATGTTGAAATATATATATTGTGATTGTTAAAAGCTACTTTATAGTTTTCGTTTATTATATGAAAAAATGAAGTAGTTATAATTTTTGCTGAAATATTTTAGATCAGATTAGTTATTGAAGAGAGTTTGAATCAATTGCCTTTTACGAAATGTGTGGTGACAACTCCAACTGGTGCCAAATACAAAGGTTTAAAATATCAGAAGGGAAATTGTGGTGTATCTATAGTAAGAAGTGGAGAAGCTATGGAACAGGTATAACTTCAATTAATCCTAAATGTGCTAAGATGATATTTTATGCAAACTAGTTGCTAACTCATGAAATGATATCTTTTAGGGTTTAAGAGACTGTTGTCGTAGTATCAGAATTGGTAAGATATTAGTAGAAAGTGATATGGATACACACGAAGCTAGAGTAGTTTATGCTAAATTCCCTGATGATATATCTGAGAGAAAAGTCTTGTTGATGTATCCAATAATGAGTAAGTATTGGAGAATATCATAATTTTCAGAGTGTATTGGTATTAAGTTGAAAAATATTTGTAATAAATTTTATATTTATTATATATGTATAGGTACAGGAAATACTGTCATAAAAGCCATAGCTGTTCTAAAAGAACATAATGTACTTGAAGAAAATATTATCCTGTCAAATTTGTTTTGTACACCGATTGCAGCCAAATCTCTAGTCACTGCCTTTCCTAAGGTAATTTCTATTTATATTTACATTTGTATAAATCAGTAAAAATTTATTAAATTATATTCATCTGATAATGTATAATATATATATTTATTTTTTAAATAAAATTTTGTTTTTTTTTTATAGATGAAGATCTTAACGTCAGAGATCCATACTGTTGCACCAAATCATTTTGGACAAAAATACTTTGGTACGGATTAATTATATTTCATTACTGTATAATATACCAAGACACAAACATAATGCATAATTAAGCCGAGAGAAAATCAATTAAGAATGATTACATGCTAAAGATAAATATTAAGCTAATTAATAATTAAAATTATTTTTTATGACATTTAATAGTGGTCTATAACAGTGAATAATAAATGTAATGTTGAACGTTTGTTTCTACATTCTCTATATATTTTAAGTATTTAATTTTCGATTTATTTTATTCGTACTACACATTTAGATATTAAAATATGATATTTATATTTTACTTAATTTTTCAAATATTTTAAAAAATATATAAATAACTTTATTTATTTTTTATTCTCTATTTATTTTGTATTAAAAAGTTAAATTTTTTATTTTTCATTATTTTTTGATAATTTAAAATAAGTTAATCTATATGACAGAGAGATTATACTATATATCAATGATGCATATTTGATAATTTAATGATTTATAAATACGTTATAAAAACATTTATCATATAACATAAGTATATCGAAAGATATAAATAAATAATTATGAATTCTTTCATAACTTTAAATTATAAAAATATCTTATTTTGAAGTTTAAATCTACTAGCTATAAACATTCTTTTGATTTTCTCTATGTATAATAAGACTGTAAGTAATATATTTGTTTCAAATGTACTTGGAATCGTTACTTGGAATACTGATGAAATAATTGATATTTTTACAATGGACATCTCTTTTAACAAGTTTTAGAGATTAGATAAGAACAATTTTTCAACAAAATTTTTAATTCTCTTATGTTTGTAATAGATGCTGCATTATCAGTTTTATGTATGGTATACTTAATATCGAGTATTTACATAAAATATCTTGTCTTATTAAGATAAGCTAAGTGGTAAAAGTATATCATCATATGCGAAATTACCAATTCAGGTATTACATATTACATACGTAACACACATCTCTTAAATACAGATTTATAAGATCACCGTCCCAGAGAAAAGCAAACAATTTGATAGACAAATAATTAAGAGCTTGACATTACAAACAATTGTTTCCAAAGTTACTTTATTTTCTTATTTAAGAAAAAACTGAATTAAAAAAGATAAAAATCTCTTAACTGACATTAAATTTCTAAATTTACTAAAGTTTAGTAATGTCAGGTTTTCTGTGTACACATACAGAATATAATATATATATAATATATTTATATGTTATATAATATTATAAACAACAGAAATTATAAGGAATTATAAGTAATTATTTATGTTAATTAAAATAATTATTTTAAAATTGAAATATACTTTTATTTTTTTACTTAAATCTGGTTTATAAATATATCATTATATTATATCTGTATGCGATTATTCTGGAACATATAAATTTTGTATGAATTAAGATTAATATACATTGATGAATCTTAATATAAAACATAACTTTCTCTCAACAGTATATGCATAATGAAGTATTCATTTACAGTATGTAGTTAAGTTAAAAATAATATCAAATTATTCAATAATTTAACTTAAGCATTGTCGAAAAGAAAGAATACCTCATTATATGTTATACGAACGTAAAAATAATACATTATACATAATTATTTTTGTTACATATAGTTTGTGTACAGATATATGAGAAATCGCTCTATTTATATTGCATAATATAAATAAACTACTAAGCATAATTTGTTCTATTAGAATGTATAATAGTCTTAAACATATAATATTGCCATAATTTTACAATTATACTTATGCATGTGTTCAAATTTATGGAAAAAAGATATGATACTTAACTGTGCAATAAGTTGGAGGGAAATAAACATATATATTTGTTTCACTTTAACTTATTGCATCATGTACACCAGTTCAGATAGTACAGGAGTAAAGAATAGATCTTTTGAAGAAACTTATAACTCAAAACGTTTAATTACTTGATCATATGGTAATTTTTATTCATTTTTGAATGTTGCATTTTATACGTAATTTTAATAGAATATTGTGTTGTGTTTATACAATGTGTTAATACAATTATATACGTGTTATACGTATACTTAATACGTTTTAGTCGAAATAGGTTTAAACTTTGTACACAATAAGTTTACAGACGAAATATATATCATATATTTTACTTAATATAAAAAAATTAAATGTTACAATGCACTGCATAATTTATTTACCTACTTAATAGTGTACAAATATATTGATCCATTCAAAAAGATAAGACAATTATTCGTTAATGTCAGTTAAGAGCAAAGAATGGTATATGTACAACAGGGGTATACATTGGGAATTATTTTATGTACAACATATACACTTGATACATAAAGTCAAAATACAATTTAACTAATTGAATATTAGAAAGAAGTATCCATGTATTACTGTATAAATCTTTGCTTTCAGTAAAGATATGTTTACCTATATGCTCATTGAATGAGCTATGCAGCTTTTACATGTAGCAAGTTTTAAATAGAAGTATAAAAACAATATTTTGTGTAATTTTCCAAAATATATATATAGGTAATTGTTATTTATTTGATTAAACTACTAAAAAGATATAACATTTTAAAATCAACATTTTAAAGAAAATCAAGATAAAAAATGCTTCTTAAATTTGTTCTTAAAATCTTGATTTTAAGCATTTTTATTAAACTATTTGCCTTATATAACGTGCCTATGAAAAAGCTGCATTAAATAATTACAGCAATACCAGTAAGACCAATAATTTATATGATGTAAATTCCTGTTATTGGACACAAGATGTTTATAGTTTATATACATATATATAAATATATATGATTGTTTATAGATTTATTTACATTGACAATTGTTTAACATCTTTGCATCAGCAACAAGTTTGTTTAATGCAAATTGTATGCGTAATATTGATAAATACATGTGTGCACAATGATTATTAATTAAATAATACGACAAATAGCATTAGTAAAATAAATGTAACTTTGAAACTGGACTACGTTTTATTTTTATGTATTTTTTAATATTTTAATATATATTTGAAAGTTTAAATATTATCATCATTATAATATAACATTATTATTTATTGTATTAATTCATCATAATAATTCTTCATTAATATATTTAACTAATAAATACTAATTTTGTAATTTATTAAATTTATTTGCTTCACTTATATTCTCTAAATTTTCTAATTATAATACAAAAATTTGTATCACATTTATTATTAGTAATGAAATTTTTCGCTAAAGGGGAAACAGCAACTTTAGATTGCTTAAAAAAATGTATTTGTAAAAAAAATTTTAATTTGAAATATCTTTATATATTTTGTTTTTACTTATTACAATTTCAATATATGTATAATTAATGTTACTGTGAAAATAACATAAATATACTTTACGTACTATACGATTGATAAAAATGTAATTTAAAAATTTTTAACAAATATTACGTTTTGATATTTCTTTATAAATTTTTTTAGATATAATTGAAAATACTTTTATATATACTTATTCCACAAACGTGTATTATAAAAATATTGATAATTATTGGTTTCAGGCTGTACTCGTGTTGTAATGGAGACATCAAATATACAAGAGAAAGATAATTGAGGATATAGTATCGTTAGAGATCTCAATTGAACCTATATATGAAATAGCAAGTTTAATTATCTATATTACAGTAAACGTTATAACTTGCGTAGATCAATCAGATAATGCATTATTTTTAATTTGAGAAAGGGTAAAGAATATTTTTAGATATTGTATATATCAAGAAGTATATTTTACGCATAGTTAGTTTTTATATCGCTTTTGAAAGAGAGATCAGCATAATATGCTGTGCTTTAAACTTTTTATCATAGAATTATATCCATATATTTATATATTGTATATACATATGTACTTACCTTCTTTAATAATAGAATTATATAATATATCAATTCCCCAAAATATACATTGTTATGTTATAAATATTTATTGTTTAATGAAAAATGTTTGAAACAATTTTTTTAAAGGATATATATAAACAGAATCTTAAACTTGAATCATTGTATTTATTAGTAAATTCTTGTATGTATGTAACAATGATCGCTATTGATCTATATATGTATATGTATATACACATATACATATATATACACATATTGTATGTGTGTATATATATATGTATAATTAATATTATTTTTGTAAATATGATTATATTTAATTTTAATAATTATATCTTTAATATATAGTATGTTAAAATTTATTTTAACATTAATATTCAATCTTTATTGTTACCATTTTCTCCTCCTTCTCCTCCTCATCCTTGTAATAAGAAAGACATGTTAACATGAATAAAACTTTGTCATAATTTTCTTTGATTGTAGCAATAAATTATACATATTATATGTGCGACATTAATAACAAATTTAATGTATTATGTTGAAGAATAGAATTATAATAGCACAAAAATAATTTTTTATTTTATTTATTTATTTATAACAAAGCAACTTGTAGCAAATATTGGATAAAGCTTAATTTTTTTATGGCGGAAGTATTGTTTGAACGATGGACAAGCAGTAAAAGATTTATGCAAGATATTAATCTTGCTGAGCACACACATAGGAAGAAAATGTCATGATTAAAAATAATAAGAGAAACAATAATATATCATATAGGCCTTTTCACCGATACAACTGCCACTATTTATCAAGTATAACTATTTAGAATATATAAATTTGAATAATATCAGATTTAATACAAAATTTTTTAAAATTCATTGCACATTTTGTGCTAGTTATAAAAATTTTTCATGTATATGTTATTTTTTGATATTACATTAAAATATTCATTGTATTGTTTCGATAGTAGCAGTTGTAAAAAATCTCTCACTTTTGCTTTAAAAATTTATATTACTACAATATAATTTACAAGCATTATAAACCAATTTTTCTGTTTTCAAAAATAGAACTTTTAAAGAATTTAATCGTCCGATTTTTTAGATGCAAAAATTTTAATGATCGAATAGACTGTTGAATAAGCATGAGTCATATACACACATATCAATGAAATCATGTCATGCCAGTATGATTCATACACATCAGCATAATTTTGCTATGAGTAGAAAATGGAAGATTTCATACCATAAAAAAAATATTTATAATTCAGTTATAAAAATCTATAAATCTCTTCTTTTGTTCTGTTTTTTTCTAATACTATTTCTAACATATTTAATATATAATTAAAAGTTCAAGAAATCAATGACTTCTTAAAGCATATTTGGAAAGACTGATTATCTTAACGCAAAAAAATAAAATGTTAAAATAAAAATTTTTATTACAAGCCAAATCTATCTTTAATACTGCTGTGTTTAATTAAAAGTATAATACAAATATCAAAATTTTTTTTCACGTATATAACAAATTAATTATATCTAAAAATTAAAAAATTTAATTATAATACATATTTATCTATATATCTGTCCTCATATATCTCAAATGATATTGTGTATATGTATGTATTGCTATATCCTATATTAACTTTTGTACGCTTTACGCGCGGCAACAAAATAACGAGAAAGCACATGTAAAAGAATATATATATGTATATATACTTCAGTTCGAATGTGCTATAATATATCAGGTATGGTGCAGTGTGAAACAATGCAAAAATAATAAACAAACGTGAGGATGTAAATATATAAAGATAGCGATATGAAGGAATTGTCTCATATCACCTAATCAGACCTGTTGCAAAACATTTGGTGAAGACGCGTTTGATCTAAAAATACAAAGTATATTCTATAAAAGAATGTTCCATGCGTCATACTGATCAACAGACTTTCTGCAATGCAGAATATTATCTTGGCAGTACCTTCATTCAGCCTTAGTAATGTAATAAACGTAGCTTTGCAAAATACGTTTGTGGGTGGAAAAGGAAGGATGTCATTTGTGTGGAATATCCCAACTTTACATGGGTATATCTCGTATCTATTCCTCTTTCTCTTGGTCGTCGGACTTCTCTTCATTTTTATCACCACTATCTTCAGCGTGTTCACCTTCATCGCTAGCGATAACTTTAGCCGCGCTATCTAGTTCGGTTGGTTTAGAATCTTCTAAAGCTTTAGTCTCACTTTCTAAAGTTGTCCTTTCTGGTAAACTGAAGCATAATTATAAACTAATTATTCAACATTTTTAATCGAAGTATAATTCATATTTTTAATATATTTTCATTTTAAGCCATTTACTATAATAATTACCTGTCGGAAAGTAGTACATCTGCTTCTTTGTCTGCGGAAGGCTGAAAGAAATAGATTGCAAATGTTAGATAAATAAAAAATGTATACAAACCACAATATAAATTTAGTAAAAAAATTATCAGACTGGTAAACAAAAATAAGTAAAAATTGAAAGAATTTTATTTATAGATAAGGCTTGTTATACGATAAAATAACGAAATATATAAATTATTAATTTATATCATTATATATGTTAATTTCTTTGAAAAAAATCTATAAACAAATAAATAAATATAAAAACAATTTGTCATATGTTATACACGTGCCACACAATAAACATGACTATAGCAATTTCTATTTTGGCGCGTCGGAATTCTTTCTCATAGAGAAGCAGTATATATATATATACATATAAATATATAATTTAGCAGCTTGTAACAAAGCTTTTTTTAGGTTTCGAAATAAAGAAACAATGTTAAGCTACGTCCCCACTAAAGCAACAACAAAACACTTTTTATTATTTGCTGTTGCTAAATGTTTCTGAATTATCCAACATGTCCACTCATTGAAACATCTTGTCTTCATTGAAGTGACATAATCAAAGAAACATTTGAATTTTGTGTTTCTTTTTCAGTCTTATTCATTTCTAGCAACTAATTATTCACACTTAAGAAACAAAAAGCAGTTTATTATATATGATGTGATGTGAATAACAGCTCAAGATTTATTTCTTGTAGCTGCAATATATCTCATGCTTAACAGTAAGAAAAAGAAAAACGAAAAGTGTGGGTACAATCAAGTCTGATTTTTTTAGAGAAAATATTTTTTTTGTTCCCTGTAAATTGGCAAGTCAAATTTTTCATCTTTCATACTGGCAATGAAATGTCCTACTGCAGGAACTTCTATTTCTGTTGACATATATTTCTCATCTTCCTCTGATATTTACTGCTTCGATTTGAAACACATGATAAGCAACAACTTTTGTCGCTAATAACAAAAACATTAAGGAATATCAAAAATTTTCGGCAACTGGCAACTATTTCAAAATACATGAAACATCGACAAAAATTTCTATTCCTTCAGTGGAAACATAGCTTTACCTCTCGACTTGAAGTATTTCCATTCTCTTGAATTCCATCACTCTGAGATTTTGAATCTAGAGTGATTTCTGCAGTACTAATCGCCGGCGTTACTTTCAAAAACTTTTCCAATTCATCCATTTCATTTGCTAAATCAAAATCTTCATAATCCTGCAAAATTTAATCGCTTTTATTATTTATAAAAAATGATGTAATACCTTTTCAGTAGTTATTTTCTATTGTTTGTTAAATACGTGTACATACAATATATTTTTAAACTTAGTACATTCAATATCTATTGAAAATAATAGTAATATAAATGGTGCAAAGAAAAGATAATTACGCCACAATAATCATCCTCATTAAATATCTGTGGTGGCAATGGATACTTGTTATTTCTAGCATTACTGTTAGCCTGCATAAATTCTTTTTCCAATTCCTTGTCTGGCTCAGTTATATCGATGATCTCATATTCTACATTTTTACTATCTAAAATCATCAATACACGTTGCTGTCTTTTCTTCACCTGTAACATGTTTACATATACTTAAAATTTGTCAAACTCTTCAAATTTGATTAACCTTAGCTATACACACTATTTTTTTTGTAACCTTAATATGCACATTTGGATCCCTAGGATCCCATCCATACTTGTTACTGTAATTTCTGTAAAAATGGACATATTTTAATTTTTTTTTCAATTGATGGAGAATTGATTAAGGAACAAGTCCATAATATGTAAAAATCAATAGGATTTTTAGCATATTGCACTGGAGTTTCTTAGTGTATATAGCTAAGGTGTGTATAGCTAAGATTAATATGTACCATTACTTGAATGTTATAATCTCTTATTAAGAGAGATTCGTAGATAACAAATATTTAAAAAAGTAGATATTAATATTAAATATAAATTTTATAATTTTTGTAACATTTATATGTTATAGAATCAAGTTTAATTTCTACTAGTTTACATATACAGTTATATGCAACTGTTAGAAAAATCCATATGCAATAAAATCTGCCAAATGCAATCATCATTTTTATACATTTTTATTCCTAATAATAAAATTTATAATATTCATTGCGGTAAAATGTTAATAAACAATTTCCTATATTAATACTATTAATATTGTCAAAAGAAATATTTGCAGCATATTGAACAAAGAAGATCAAAAGATACAAATACACAAAAATACAGGTTTGTCTTATGGAACCTAAATAATGGAACTATCAAGTAATCAAGTTAAATTATACTTGACAAATTCGACAATCGCTCTTGATCAAATAAACAGAACCGGATGAGACTCGTGAATAAACAGCTGGAAAACTGACGTGACACCCCACCGTACGTCTACCGTCAGAGAAAACGACGAAACCGATAAAAAAAAAAAAAAAACGCGCAGTACGCGCGCGTCATATCGCAAATGACAGTCCGCGATTATTAACCGCCCCAGTGCCGTTCGCATTGTAACCTGATACAGCGACGACGGTGACAACGACGATTGCCTGACCAGACTCCGCGGTTGAGTATCGCGACACCGGAGCTCTCATCGCTGAAAGCCATAAGCACTCACTTCCTTGTTGCCGCTGATACCCGATACGTAGATCTTGACGACCATCGCGCTGGCTGTGCGACCACCACCGGCTGTGCTCCCTAGACTCGACGACGCGCGTTCCCCTCGCTGCACTGCGCCGCGCTGTGCTACGCCACGCTACGCTACGCTCCGATTAGGCGGCGCGCCGGACCTGGACGACACTACGTGCGATAGACCGCGGGGAGGGGCAACGGGACAGAGCCGACCACCAACCGGTCGCTCGTGGCGGCGGTGGATTCCGCTATTAGCCGCTCGCACGTCGACACGCGTGACGCACCGATCTCGAGAGAAACGGAGCCGGACTGCAGCTTGGCCAGGCCTACGTCATACGGGCCAGTTCCTCTCTCTCTCTCTCTCTCCCTCTCTCTCCCTTCCCAGGGATGGACAAATGATTTCCCCGCTTAGAATTACCTGTCACAAAAAAAGAATGCATATGTATGTACATACATACACTTTTTAAAGAGAGATGATAATCCGCGGCGGGAGGAGGGGGTATAATTTTTTTCGCGTTAGAAATGTGTGTAGATATTTAATAAAATGAAATTTCTAAAACAATTTTTATACGTTATAATTGTTCTTATTAATATACGTATATATCATTTTATAAATGTCAAATTTTAATTATATGTGACTTTAAAAAGAGTCTTTGTATGTACTCTTAAAATTAATTGTATGGCTGGTATAACTTTTCCGCTGTCTATGCCGCGTGTATCGTTTATAGAAAAAAAATCGAAACGTCGAATCTTCCCATTCGTCAGCCACCCTCGCGATTATGTAACGCGTTACGATGACGTTACATAATCAACGCGTATTTTTGGAAATTTGTTAAAAAACATTGGTGATGACATTTGTTTGGATATGCATCGGGCACGGCATGAATCGCGAGTGTTTGACTATAGTAATCCAATTATGTAACTCATAGTATTGTTAATTGACTCATCGTTGCAAAGAAATTTAAATGTTAAATAAAGTATTTTTTCGAATGTTGAATTTTTCAGTTAAAGCTGCTTTTGAATGATAAATATGAAGCTCTTGGAGAAATTAAGGTTCTACTTGTAATTATTCACAATATACTTCTATATGTACTTACATTTAAAATTCGATACACGAAAACTCTTTAGTATTTAAAAATATATGCGTTTGCAATTTGTGTAGGTACGTTCCTGTGTTAGGTAACTATAGTAGTTGTTAAGCTGTGGTTGGTCACCGATTTGAATAAAATTGAATTAGCGAGGTCTTTGTATTTCACCCATATATCGCGTAAACATGGATCCATAATCATATTAATCCATCTAATATATCTCAAGTATATGCGATCTATCTTTTTCTTTACATTAAATTAAAAAATTATTATACTTGATTTCTTAAAAATGTGTGTAGATAATATAATATATTAAAAATATGTACTAAAAACACCTCTGTTGAAATTTTGTTAAATTATATAAATATCTTTTTATGTCACACTACAGAATAATTTTTTATTATAATAATTGTATTATTTAATATTTTCTTGCAGGATGTATCTTTTGTAATATTTTTAATGACTGAAATATCTATACCTGATATTTTCTTCAGAAGAAAAATAATATATTGTCATTCGCGATATAACAGTGTTCATAATAATGGAAAAACTTGTCATTAATTTTGAACAAGTTTTTCCCGCGAAAATTTGAAATTAACGTACATCCATATTTACGCTGTTAACTTCCGAGTTCCGACGTTGTCACTGTGCTGCCTGTGTGCTGTTGTGTGAGGTTACTGTACTTGAGTTCTTTCCTTATTCCTTCCAGTTCTTTACAAAAGCGTGCAAGAGCGATCTCCACTTGTTAAAAATGGTAAGATATTTTATCGAATTTTCCATATCAAATCTTACTGAAATCTACGTGATGTTGATCACCAAATAAGAGCAATAGCTATCAAAATATTTTTTATGTATACATTTTACCGTAAAATGCTAACTGCATACTGTGAGGACTCATTAACCTTATAACAAGGTTATGTTTTGATCGCAATTCTTCTTATTCGATTGTATATTTCTGATCTTTAATATCATCGAAGTTACCTGTAAATGCAGAGGTCCTAAAACTACCTGAATTTTTACAGGCGAAACGTACAAAGAAGGTAGGAATCACCGGAAAATATGGCACCCGTTACGGTGCTTCTCTTAGGAAAATGGTTAAGAAAATGGAAATTACCCAACACAGCAAGTATACTTGCTCGTTTTGTGGTAAGGTAAGTAATTGTACTTTATATTATGAATTGGAAAGATAAATTCTCAAAATGTATTTAGTATTCTTTTTAAAATTAAGATTGTGATGTGATAAATTCTTTTTATCATAGACACGTTCTATTATTTTTTAATCTTTTATACAAACATTATTTCATAATTTAATACAGTTTGTTCGAGAGGCTTTCAACTGTGTTATGATACTATTTTTATTTTCTAACAGGAGGCCATGAAGCGTAGTGTCGTAGGAATCTGGTCCTGCAAACGATGCAAAAGGACTGTTGCTGGTGGTGCGTGGGTATATTCTACGACAGCCGCTGCTTCAGTAAGATCAGCTGTACGTAGATTACGTGAAGTTAAAGAACAGTAAATGTATGTAATAAATATCTTTTTAACTTATACTTGTAATTTTATTTAATACAAACCAACCAATGTGTCATGACACATGCTTAGATTCAATATATATGTATCAACTAAAACTTGTTTTGTATTAAAACAAGTTGGTTGGTACCCCCACCATCGCACGACACATATTTATAATTGTATTTTATTAAAATGATATTGATTTTATTAAATAGTTTACATGTTTGTAAAACTCATTATCTAGGTATGTTTCAACATTATTCATAATTTAACTTTTATCTTTTATTGATAAAATGCAAATTATTTAAGACTATTAAAACAGTTATTTTATAAATATTAACAAATATTAAACAATCATAAACATTTGTATTTATTAACCTCTGTTAACCTAGACTCTCCCACAATCGCAAATTGAGGTGGGATTTGGTAAAAAATGTAGTGCTCTTTATTAAATTTGTTAATCAGAAATTAATAAGTATTAAAATGATGATATCAACATTTCACATGTGTAACGAAACTTATTTATTCTAACAAGATAATTGTGTATGATCGTAGCTATTTTATATAATATTCTATAGAATACTTATATGGTACAATTTTAACAACTATAAATAAATTATTTTTTAAAAGGCTTTTCATTTTTTAGTCACACTTGATTCTGAAAGGAGAAACAAAAGTCAGGTTTAAATGTCGTTAATGTGCATACATTCATTTTTACAAATTACTTTACTTATTTTAGAAATGTTTAAAAATTATTATAGTAGTATTATAGAGACATGCATTATACAAACTTAATGTATACAAATAATTTTATTGTCTTTAAAAGATTATGCTTACGCAGTTCAGGCTATTATAACAATCGAAACTGTTCTTTCATATCATCATAATCGATTGAACCGTGAAGCAAGAGATATTATTTATTGAGCAAATGATTAAAACGAAAATCGTTCATTAGCAATTTTATTCATATTAATAATAGCATTCTCCATGAAATCAGCCTGTAAGGAATGACGTATTTGCAAAGAGGTACTATTGACTATATCATTTTTCGATCGCGATCGAACACTTTATCATTTATCTATAAAGTGGACTGACACTGCGTATTTCAACATATAAATCAATTTGTATTCTATACAAAAATAAATACCACAGTCTTAAGAAGACAAATGTATGTCAAGCTATTAATGTTGCACCATCACCATAACGTTCTTTTGAATTACATAAAAATAATGAGTATATTCGTCATTCAATAGCAGATAGGGAAGATCTTAAAGCTGTGTCGGAAGTTATTCGCAAGAGTGTAAATTTACAAATTTTTTTTGTTTTCAATAGCAGATTTGAGAATGTATTAAATAAAAAATATTATTTTTATAATTGTTTGAAGTTTAAAAATATTCTTTTGCAATTTATGATGTTGAAGAGAAAGGTACTAGGATAAAAAAAATAAAGATGATTTTGTTCATTTCTATATGAACGATCATAATTTTTCTCTGCAATTACTGTTACATTTTAGTTGTTACTTAATTTGTAAGTGCATTTTAAATGCATAATGCTCAAGAATTATTTTGCTTGAAATGATTTTATGGTATAATATTTTGTCGCATGTTAATTCGCAAATTAAACATGTTTAGGAAGGTACAGAGTTAATAAGTAACTTGTAAAAGTGCGCAATAGCTGATTATGTCAGAAAAATCTGCTATTATTAAAATATGGAAGACACTCTGGTACGTTTGCATTGAAACTGCATTATGTCTCCGCAATAAAATTTAACGAGAGTCAATAATTGTATGCATCTAACTAAAACCTGATGAATTCTACAATATAAATTCTGATAAGTACATCCTTTACACAAAACAATGCGTAACAGTTAAATTATTCGAACGAGATGCAACAAGGAACTATCAGAAACATGAATATAAAAAGATTCAGTGCTCTTCCCTAATTATTAAATGGATTGTACAATAATAATTTTTCTATATCATTATCGGTACTGTCACATCAACTTCACTAACATTCTAGCATTCACTCCGTCATTATTTCGCAATACATTTTTAGC
This sequence comes from Cyphomyrmex costatus, assembly GCF_001594065.2. Lineage (NCBI taxonomy): Eukaryota > Metazoa > Arthropoda > Insecta > Hymenoptera > Formicidae > Cyphomyrmex > Cyphomyrmex costatus. The sequence goes on from NW_017275207.1 coordinate 6,047,094, forward strand.
ATATTCACATTTCATTTCGTTGCGTACCGATTTAACGGTCAGTCATTCGTTATTGCATTCATCCGAAATTATCAAATATGTCTCTTTCTCTTATTAACAATTATATTTATAACAGTGGTCTGATATGATTTCTTCTTTACTGCTTCTTAGCCAGGAAAGAAGAAAAAAAAAGAGTTCACTTTGTTCGTCATTTAGTATCACTTATGTTCACACGCGATCAGAAAAATTCATCTCTGTCACTATTGTGCATTGCAAGGCGTATCGTAAGGACCGTACCACAAAGAATGGCAGTAAATTCTCGATACTGCTTCATCAATGATAAATAAATCTTGTAGAATCTAATTATTTTTAACTACAATTTCTGATGTGATTCTGACGAGAATCGATTCCTCGCGCACTATCAATTTATTTGACGTACACATTAGATGTAATATTGAATCGTTTCTTCGCCACTGGTTATAATACTTCATTCTCTTTTCTCGTACACACACTCTTGGGAAGATCCTATGCGATCAGTCCATCGGTTACCATTTATTAAACATATTAACAAGTATTGCATATAGATCTGGCATTTAAAGTTGATTCGTATTAGCTGGCCTGCCACTTAAATTTGCTACGCATAATCCATCTTTGACCGATGTTGTTGACATCGCACTGCGCCAAGACAGGTTGTGCTGCATCGCCTGAGTGGGGTTTTGATAAACAGTAACCCGTGTTTGTGTGCTTAATCATTTTGGTCTAAAAAGAATTATATATATTAAATATTAATTGCATTTATCAAAACCATGTATCATAATTTTATCTTTTTTTTTTAATATTTGTTTTACTGTATTATAAGTATATTTTTCTTTATATTTTTATCTTTTTTTACCTCATCACTGTAAACCCATGCTTGATTACCACCCATGCCATGACATCGTACGATCTTTACTGGACCTTGTGGATTAGCTGCATCAAGGCACATATCGTCAGACATTATCTGTTGTCGCTTAGTGTAAGCAAATACCTGAATAATGCAACTTTCATCAGAAATAGCGTACGCTCAAAACAGAAACAATATCTCTTAATTTTCATCATATATGAATTACTTCACATTTAAAATGAACACAAACCTGATTGCCACCTAATCCGTGACAATAACTAATTCCGACGTTTTCTCCGGTTCTTCTGCCCATAGTATCCAAACAAGTTTGCGTTTCAATATTTTTCACATCACCGAGATAGTAATAATCTAGCGGCATCGGTGATTCTGGATATATATTCTCCAAGTACCATCTGAAGCTTTTACATTTCAATCGTTCTCTGAGTTTTATCCGCTCGGAAACATCACCGACATCGACGTTTCGCGCTCCTAAAAGAATTGATTTTCTGTAACGCTACAACGTTTTACAAATGCTGAACTTATTCACACGTATTTTTTTTTTTTACATATTGTGCTTGCATATAAATTGGTTGAAAAGAAGATTTATTAGAGAATTTAGTGCTAAAAATAAAGAAATTTGCGACCATAGAATATATTGTATGATACATTAAATGTCATATGCTTGCTCCTAAAAAAATAAGCGTGCAATTATGCAACGCATCTTTTTGGAAATCTGAAAGATGTAAAGAAGTTTATGAAGTAGCATTGATTTATATATACATATACGCAGTAACTTTTATACATCTGCAAATGTAGCGTGCAGAGATGTATTGTGCTTCATATTAAAATTGTTTTATATTTGAGTATATATAATTTTATACATATATTGTGTTAATTAAGGAATTACTACGAATACATGTATGTTTCGTATTGTTATTTATATGTCTGTCACTCTAATAGAATATCTTCTTTTAATAATAACCTTTTGATTATAATAGTATCACATAGAACCCTTAATGCCATGCGTGATTTTTTACTCTTCAAGTATACTTCTATATATCCTATTTACATTGCTGTTCTCGTTTATTGTACATCATACCCATCGTTGTCTAATGGATTATTAAATAACAATATTACAGTGTTGAGAGAACGTAATAGCAATGATGTTTTAAATAAATGTTAACGGGTATCTGATAGAGATAGTGAGCACCCAAAGCCGTAAACAATAAAAAGAATTGATAAAGAGACATGCACAGACCTCTTCCAAAGCATGCTACATCGCAAAGCAACCAATACATAGAAAGAGATGTATAGGAATAGGGATTCTCTTTTTTTTTGTTTTTTTTTGTGCGAGATACGCCAGTGTTAGTGCTACCTGGATTAATGTTGTAATAGAAGTACTTCCATTGGTCCAACCAAACTTCTGCGAGCCGCGCATTGTTGTGGTTGACTATCTTGCTCGTACCGCCCGGGAAGGTATATGGGGTTGACTTACGGAATACATGCCCGACGTGCGAGCATGTCGCTATTTCCAATGTCCCACCACACATCCATATCTAACCAACTCAGTTCTGTTAGTGTGTTAGCAATTACGAACGGTAGTCACACGATAAGAGACAAAAAGAAAAAGAATATAAAATAACACATGGCAAATATGATATCGTATTCTGCGATTCATGGTGGATTTAGAAATTCTTCTCTTGCGGCACCTATAATGCAGTCTGATGAAAGAATTCCATTAAAAGCAAGCGCAATTTTCAATTGGTTAGTCGGCTGGATGGATGAGTGTGAGAGAGAGAAAGTGTGTGTGTGTATATATGTGTGATTAAGCTACATCAGCATTTTTTATTGAGACATAGAAATAAAGTATATCTAAAATGTTCATTCAGTGTTCATGTTTATGTCTGTGGATAACCCTTCATTCATCAGTACTAAAGTATACTTATTGTTTGGCCGAAAAAAAAACAAACTAAAGTGAAGTATTTCAACAGCAGCAAGATTCTGATAATTTAATTTCTGTAGTATAAGAGATTTCAGTTTAGTTTAAATATAATGTATACAACTACTAATGTGTATTATGTAAAAAATATTAGTAAATACATAAAACATAATGTGCATAACACATACAAACGATTAACTTAACTAATTTATGGTATACTTTCGTGTATATGTAACTAATGTGTTAAACATCACTTTATGAAAATGTATTAACGCAAGACTGTTATTAATTATTAGTCAAATGGAGAAATAACTTGTTAACAAGAAAATAATGCATTCAAAAACAACTGCAATTCATATAGCTATGTGAATTATAATAATTTTTGTGAGAGGTAGTATAAACGGCTTGTATCAGATACCCGTCAAATATATTAATATATAGAGTTTCGCTTGAATAATATAGTATTGTTATATAGAGAATAATATAATATACTGCAATTTCAAAAAAATGTTTTATCAATTAACATCGTTGCTTTCGATATAAGCGCTATATGAGTATCAGCTACATGAAAATTTGAAACAATTAACAATACATCTCAAATTTTTTAACAAAAATTTTGAAAACGAATTTTTCAACAACTTTTTAAATTACTTTTTTAAATCGGATATATATATAGTATATATATATATATATATATATATATACATATGTGTTTATGTATACTTACTGAATAATTTTGAGAAACAAAAATTTGTAACAGATAATATGAATTCTGATAGTATACTATGGGATATGTATAATTTATGTATACAGGTAGGATATATATATAATTTAGGTGCACATAATAATGGCACCATTTAGCGCAATTTAAAACAACACATTGGAGAGAAATTAGTTAAATGATGCACTTAATTATCTAACCTGGATTCATGGCATAGTAAAAATCTCTCCACTCATCCATCCAGACCTCGGCTACCCTAGCCGCATTGTGCAGGACTATCTTGCTGACACCACCAGGGAATGTATATGGACTCTTGTCCCGGAATACATGTCCCACATGTGAACACGGACTGATTTCTAATGTTCCGCCACATTGCCATACCTACAAGGTACTTATGACTTCACAAATAATAATGGAAGTTTATAGAATACCCTTTGAAGAACCCTTTTAAAAAACTCTTCGACAAATATCCTAATTGTCACATATTGCACAGTTATCTTTAATACAAGATAGAAGCGAGAGTTATTATTAATGAATATGAGGAATGATTCGTTTTTCATAATAGGCAAAGTCAGGATGCTGATAATCCTGTAAAGTAATTTTAATATATAAAGTATATAGAATTAGGATATTAGAATGACACTTTTTAAACGTTTCAATCTTCTTTCCTTCATACTTATAATATAAATAATCTCATTGTTATAATTTCTTAAATTATTGATCTATTCACCATGTGTTTTTATTGAATATAATCTTATACTGTATAAAATTGTTGCGGATATTGATTAAACTGGTAATTTTCTTCAGTGTATATTTTAGGATGCTTACCCGGAAGCTCATTTCAAGATTTTCACCACCCCAGATGTCCATGCCTTCGTCGTACGCACCCAACTCGTAGAAGTATTCTTTATCAATAGAAAACAATCCACCGGCCATAGTCGGTGTTCGTAGCGGTGCCGTTCTGTCGCTATTCCTCCTGTCCATTTCTCTCTGTGCAACTCTGTACCTTTTTGAACGAAATTAATCATAATATTAATATTTTGTTTAAAAAGATAAAAAATTAAATACCACACTGAAAGAAAAGACTGACAGCAAATTAGATGGTAAAATATGGTATTGCATTTTCAATTGGCTGTTGCAATTAGAAATGCTATGCTACATTCATCCAATCTTTTTTTTCAGTGCACAGACGCATAAAATACACTAATATATAATTTGACAGACTGCCAACGTGTTTTGTTTCAATTTCCGAGAAATTTCGAAATTAATTATAAATACATTTAATTTAATTAAACAATAAACACTGTGTATATATACACGTTTGTGGTGAATATTGCGGAAACCGTAAATTTGTAAACTCGACAGCTCGTAATTATACATGAAGGAGAGAAAGAGAGAGATTATTATTGATTATATTTCAAATCATTATGTATAGAGATTAACTGAATTAGAATGAGAAGTATTGAATTTATGTATATGGTAGTTTAAAAATCGTTGAATTTATGAAACTATCATAATTTAATAGAGATATAAATTCATGTCAAATATATATGTCAATATAAGATCGATAGATTTAATATTTCAAGCGGATTTAACCATATATGCCAATCTAACTATTCATGACTTGCAAAATATGTAGATTTCCACATTTGCAACTCAAATTTTCTACGTGTGTGTCCCTTTTTTAAAAGGCGAGACATTTAACTATTTCGGTTAAAATACGAAGGTAATCTTATTAAAATTCATGATATTTAACGTCGTAATACTGTAATACCATCTGAAGTTTAACTTCCAATTGAAACCTCCCCAGGTCATATCACTGGCCGAGATATATTCGAAGGTGTCGTCGCTGATTACGTCTATGATTGGACAGACAACGGTATGCCTGTCGTTAGCAATTCTTGATAATAGCGGCTCCAGCCAACCCTCGGTGCACTCGCAGTGCGCATCTAGAAACGTGATTACTTGTCCTTTGACATGCTTTGCCCCTAACAGCCTCGCTCTTATCAGACCCGACCTCTTTTCTGTGCGATAGACATACGTGGGCACGGGTAGCGTAGTTACGTAGTCTTCCAAATCTTGCTTTAGGTGCTCTAGAAAATAAAATAATTTTACCGATCACTTTGATACAAGCTACGATTCTTGCAATTGTTAATCGATCAATGTTTATATTTTCTTTCGTTTAAATATACAATCGCGTTCGCTGCTATGTGATGCAGGAGAATTACAAATCAATCTACGCTATAAATAGGTGAAAATATTGGTCCTCGTTATACTTGTTACGCTTATTTGAAAACTAGATGAGAACGTACCACGCTCACTCGCGTCGTCCACGAGGATGATTTCCTTCAGCAACGATCTAGGAGATCTATTTATCACGGACCAGACTGTCCGCAGTAGAGTAGTCCATGCCTCGTTATGGAAAACTATCACGATACTCGTGTCTGGAAGATACTTGGGGTATTTCTTATTCTTACAACCTTCGAGTCTGATATCTTTTAAGGATCGATTTAAGGAGATCATATCGCTGGCCATCAGATTGAACTGATTTAGCTTGAACAGTTCCTGTTGTTTAGCATCGTTCTCCGGCGGGATGGCCACTGCCGCTCCCATCTCGCCGGGCATCCCTTTATTCTCCTTGATGACTTTCGCTGGCCGCCACAGGTGCAGCTGCGACTGTAGATATTGTCTTTTATTATTATAGTCCTGTATTATTGCCTGCGGCTCTCTGATCTGGGCTTTCGGAAGCAGTTGAGGAGGCTCTTCGGATTGGAGCGCCTGTTGTTGCTTGCTGTCCGAGCAGCCCCATCCAGACCCTCCGATGCAGTCCGAATAGAGCATGAGCACCATGACATCGACCAGGAACCATACTAATGACGTCAGCAGTATCACTTGACACGTGTGAATGCGAATCTTGGAGCGAAACATCTTTCAACGGTGGCAGTCTTCCACTTGTGCCACGAGCTCATCACCCAGTCCGCCGCGTGTGGACTCACGATAAGGAGTTCTCGAGGCTTAAAACAAGATACTTACAACCGTGTTCTACTAATTGTGCGAGTCTTCGTGGAATCACATGACTGAAGGCGGCCGGTTTTCAATGCTCTGCAACACAAAGATGAGCCGAGTTCATTACGGATTCGATGGTGCATGTGGAGTTCCTATCGCATCGGGAATTCCCGAGAGAGTTAATATTAAAAGGTTGCCCGAGAGATGCAACTAGAATTCTTTCGGCAGATCGATCGTCCGCTTCAGCTTTACGCACGCTTATCACGATTCTACGAATCACGAATGAAGCCAGGACTTTTTCTTCTCTACACATTGCGTATAGTCGTATCAAGATGAAACTCGCGATACGACTTGGGAAAAACGAATGAAAAAAACTCGTTATAAAAATCGATTGCTTTTTTCGATAATATATATTTGTCAAAAGCTCATAATGAATATCTATATAGTCACGTTTTCGTAATTTCTCTTAATAATATATTACTATATTTTAATATTTTATATGTCTAGATATTTAATATTTATGTCTGTACGTTTAATATGTTATGCATAATATTTAATATGTGATATTTTCATATTTTACACGTCTCTTGACACATTTTGAACTTTATTAACGTAAAATTAATGTTAATGCTATTATTGTATTAATAATGATTCTCGTACAGATTATTTTGCGCCCATCTTTTTGGAAGGTGGCGATTACGAGAATGGAAATACGAGAAGACCGCACGGGCGAAAAGTGCATACGTCAGCAAAGGGTAACCGGAGCACTTTGCGACACTTAGGTAAGCATTTAACACATGACTAATTCGTATAACACATCGATCGCGGAGAGAATGCCACTTTTAAATAGGACGTTCTGTTTCGATAAGCTGTTCGATGTGCAAGTTTTATGATAATTTTCCGACAAACAGAACCGGCAACACAATGACGTGCGATTAGTGCGTACACATTATGTTTACGTATGAGTAAATCAGATAAGAATTGACGATGAACCTATCTATCGTGCATATCGTTATACTCTTATCGCATTGCATTCTATGTATTTATACAGAATAGCATTTATATGCTATTCGTTGTTACATCGTATCGATTGTAATGTCAGTGATATACTGATATATAATTTCATAAAAAAAGAAAAAAAGTTCAATTGCGGAATTATTTTGGGAATGATATATATTAAACAAAGAGTGTGTCTCTCTCAAGACAGCAAATGTGAATACATGACTAAGTAACGAGAGCTTCAACGATCTAAACTGGATTTTAAATAATGTTTGATGTGAATTTACATATTCAGTTCTGTAGACTGAACGACAAAATAATCTTCAGTTTTGAAACGTAATTGAATTGGAATAGTGTAGTATCACAAATTAAATTAACGAGCAATTTAGTAGATAATAATACAGCTGCTAATAATTAAGCAGTTATGTTATCTGTTAAAAACTGTAAATAATTTATTAAATTTATTATACCGTAAAATATTACCTTAACTAGACAGGTAAAAATATTACCTTAACTAGAATTTAAACTTCGTAATATGTGTGTGATATATATTTGCGAAACAAGTTCATTTTGTGTCATACCGAGTGACGCTGCTTTGCATATCGATAAACGGAAGGTCGACTAGCTGGCCTAATTGAACTAATGATTTTCGCAAAACTCGCAATAACTTCAGATAACGTAAAAAGAATGTTACTTTCAACGTTACGGAGTGTTACCTCCTTTGCGAAACAAACTCCGCGTGTAAAGATATCTACCTTTTACCTCCGGTACCACCATGGTACCACTACCGATTGCAGTCGATACCGGCTGTCATAATCGCGACAACAAAAAGTTAGCATGATCATAATGGCAAAGTGTTTCGAAGACGCGACGGAAATACAGATCCGTGAGTAATTATCCCACGTACCAGCGCGAGGTCACTTGGCCTGGGAAATTATATTGCGATGAGACAGCCATGTTCTCTCGATGGTACTAATTAATTAGCTGCTGCTAAATAATTCACTTTCATCACGATAACGAGCGGGAAATGAGAGTAATAATGTCGGATGACTATGCGTGAGCCAGACAACAACGGCGACATTCCCTGCTGGTTGCATTGCATAAACTTTCTATTATAAAAAAAAGGCAGAATATAAATGTATACACATACAGAAATCTAATACACGCGCGCACGCGCGCGGTAGCACCTCTTTGATTCCATTTTACAAATTTACAAATAATAAAAAATTCAAATAATGAGGATATCCGAGAATATAAAAAAGGGTGTTAAATTTTTGTACAATTTACAAAATTGTTTATTTCAAAATTAAAATGAGAATACTAATTTATGCATATATATTATATAATCTAATTAAGCAGAATTGTTTTATCTATGTTTCGAATATATTTTGTTAACAATTTTTTGAGAATTTGTTTACTAATGATAAAGTAATAGCAAAGATTTAGATAAACATATTTAACCCCGTAAAACATCATCTTATCGTAAAAAAAAACAATTTTTACTGTTCACAAAAATAAGTTGTAAGTAAAGAATCGATCAATATTTACACGACATATATAAACGTATTTTCTGGTCTTTCGGGTGGAAGTACTGACGGGTAGAAGTACTCGTACTATATATTTGTGTTAAATGCTACATACATTTCTCTCTTCAGTTCTTAAATATAATTAATTTGCACAGATCCTAAATTTACTCCGAATTTGTCTCGAATTTAATTTTGAAGCGAACGCTGCAAATTTGCGACACTCGTCCCTAGAGAATTAAAGAAGTAATGGAAAGAGAAATGAAAATTAAGAATATCAATTAATACTAATTAAAAAATGAAAATTTAACAGCAATGTGAGTTTCTAGTATATTACGCTATAATTCTATAGATATATTATTATAACGTGAAACTAAAATCGTCACAATACGACAGAATAAGTAATTTGTGAAAATTTTGTAACACGTATTCAAAAACGATTATTTACAAAAAATTATCATAAAATTATATTTAGAGATTATATCTAAAATTTAGAAATCTAGTGTTTAAAACTTTCTTTTTTTATAGAGAAATATGAAATCGTGATAATATTGTATAATAAGTAATGTTGTAATATACTCTCAGTATAATGTATTCTTCATTTAATCATTCTATCTGTACATAACTACTTTTCTTGCAGACATCATCGTAGTTTTATATTCTCAAACAATAGTGAATCTCTATGAAATGCTTTATTGCTAACAATAATAGACGAACAAAGTATTTCCGGCTCACAAACGTAACAAAACTACATGGCAATTATTTTTTAGTCGCCTTTGTAATAGTTGGTTGATATTGTGCTATTAACAACATTGCGTGCGGGTTACTGATAAATCGATACCACGGCACGTTGTCAAGACGGGACATTACTTCGTGACCGCGTCATAAAAGTCTTGTGACGAAGTGATGAATTGCATGTTTGTAGTCCAAGTATTGAGTTACTTCTATTGTTTCACTATTGTATCGCGAAAACTGTACTTCATGAAACGGATGTTCGCAGATAAAGCAGAGTTTGGACACGAGCTACCTCGCCGGTGCTAGTTAACTTTTCTGGCATTAAAGATAGAAAGTTTCCTTAAAATATTTTGTCATTATAGTTTTAATTCAATTAACAACTTTTATCGAATTCGTCAATTAAAAGTGGAATCAATTGTCGACAGAATAGAATCCAGTTTTAGAAAAGCTATATTGTTTAATTATTAATTATCTGGCTATTTATGAAATGACATTTGCCACAGCGAATTATTTCGATCATTTAAGGCTAATTTTCCTCCTTAGTATAAGATATGTAATAATTCTTTCACCGTTGTGAAGTCAATCTATTTTGATCGTTTCAAGAGAATTGATAGAATCATGTTTCCTCTGAGAATTCTAACGACATAAATCTAATGATTAAATGAAATAAATTAAATTAAAAAATATAGAATTTCCATTAATTATATTCAAATCCTGTGTGATAACGAAATAAATTTACAGATGAATATTTCCAATCTTGTAATAATTTTTCACGAAATAAACGCCTTACAATTCTTTTCACGTTGTAATTAGGTTTGATTTCTATTGGCTGTGCTTCAATGAGAGAGTCATTGTAATCAAAGTGCTTGAAAAGTCCGCCAATATCGTATTGACGCAATGCGACGCCAGGTAATGTCATTAAAGAAAGTCTTCTCGCACAATAGGCAGCTATGAAAGCTAAGTCCCTACCTTGTTATCCACCACAAAAAGCTCTAAGCCGTACAATAATTCAGACTACATAATAGCTTTGAAATTCGAAGTGGAAAACGGAAATATATTAATTACATCTTGGAGTTATTTGCATTATATACAATACTGACCATTTTCTTGCATGTGATATGAATTTAGTTTCTATATAATATAAATATAATAATAACATAATACGGAGAGGCTTTAAAACGCAACGTGATAACGACTATGTAATAACTTTACGTTCGTCGTACTCAGTAGATACGTAATTCATGTATCAGTTTATAAAGTCACGGTGAACGTCCTCATATTTCGTTATTATATGTATATGTATATAATTTGTATGCGTGGGGGTTAATATCAAATGCAATAAAACTTCTAATGTTTATTACACAGTAAACTGAGGAGAAGCGAGAAAGACGTTGAAAATTTATTATCAGATCATGTTTCGTCTATTCAGGCTCTCCTTACTTGGGAAAATAATTGGCAATATTCAACGCATCTCAGGGAAAGTTCTGAAAATTTTAGTGTTCATAAAATTTAGTTTAAAAAAAATGTTATGTAATTGTATACTTAGTTTATTTTTGCCAGACGACATATATGAAAATAATCTTAAACGTTCGAACGCCTCTGGGGATCAATTTAAGTCCTTAACAGAGAAAATTAACTAATCACACGGGAAGGTCGGTAGGGCCACGAACTCTGTATTAATGTAATACACGTCACAAATTATAGAACTTGTAATTATATAATATACACGGGTTGTCTCCTTCAGTAGCTTGTGACTCATTATAGATAAATATCCAAAGAAACGTTTTGTGATATGTAATTACTGCATTACTGCATAACTGTAGAAAATTACATTCAAAATAAAACGTGATAAACGATTCGAATTATGCTACGAGCTATGTGTATGAGCGGTTGAATATTTTTATTATATTTGAGTGTCTATAAACATGGACTTATCTAATCTGTGTAGAAATTGATAAAATATAAACTGAATTAACTTTTTAAATTTATGTATAATATATCTATGTATAGATTTACAGAACGTATTGTCGTATTTACTGAAATCTTGTAAAAAAAAGTTTTTTAAACATTTTTAAACATAGACTTTCCAAGTATTTTTGTTCAAAGTAATTTTGTTCAGTAAGCTACTCTATTCTGCTAATTATTGTCTTCTACTGTCACCCTAATTTTTTTATGTATGCCATACTGATGATTAATTTTTATATTATGAAGAAACAATAATCAAAGAAATGTTTTCAGAAAGACAATTTAAATTTAAAAATAAAATTCTTAAAATTTCTTTAAATCCCGATAAAATTCCATGAAAATTTTCAAAAAAATTCCTTTAAAATTCCAGATTTTTCAAGTAGTAAACACCCTAATTTATTATAGGATAAACAAATAAATAAATTACCTTCTTTTTTTTCCATTTCCAACGGATATGACGTACAATGATCGTTATGCACACAATACTCGAAGAGGGACCCATTAAGAACCGGTTTTACGGATGCACCAAAACGGCTTTATGCAAACTATTTAATCGAGTATCAAGATATAAAAATTAATACATCGTATTGTTACGCGTCGCGAACTGGACTACAAACGTAAACTACGGCGCGACGTGATCGTTCGATTAAATCTCGACAATTCACTGCATCGACAGCTTTATATTAACTGCTTAATTAAATCACTCGCTTAATCAAAAGTAATATTTCTTCCGAAGTTAATATAATACTTATCTTTGCAGCATGTTGAAGTCATAAAGCGGCAAGGTTAGAAGAAACTTTAAAATAATAACAGAAATATTAATTGTGTAATATTTATTCTAAAATTTTGTGAATAATTTTAAAAAAATGAGATATAGTTAGTTTATAAAATAAAATTATAAAAATTGTAAAAAAGATATGATATTGTTGCATATAGAAATATCATATATATGTGTCATATACGTGTAATATTATGTAGTCTTTATGAATTAATGTGCAGGAGTTAGTGTTGAATTTTAAATATAATTTTAGCTCACAGCGGAACGTTATAAATAGAATTTCCATTATGCCGATAATACATTGAGTTTCTCTTAGGTTCGTAATACATAATATATCTGCAAATGAGTGTAGCAAACGAGTGTGCAATATCAATATCGCGGTTATAACGAGTACTAGCGGTGTGGTAAAATCGCGATCAAATATTTTATACATAGTATAGTACATGGGTGAACTGAATTTAAAAGGTGTGACGTCATAGATTAATTTAAGCCAGATAACTAGCGATTATAAGCGCGACAGGGGTATTTGCATCAATACTTATACGCGCGATAAAGTCCCTGTGAAAATCGATTCAATATTAATCTCGCCCGGTATTAAAAGGCAAATTTTGAACTTTAGCGGTTTTTATGCACAAAATGTTTACTTGTAAAACGTAAACAGTTATGCAGTTATTTGAAAATATGCCACGTTATTTTCATTTTCTCATTATTATTTCTGTATTTTACATCTCGAAATTTTTAAGAAATTTACATAATTTGTTCAGTTAATGACTTTTACATTAATGTTTGATTTAGCGACATCAAAGGTAATTTTATCAACAAGTTCATCAAAGATAATCTTATTAGCGCATATATATATATATATTCTTTTTTTCTTTTTATTATTTATATCAGCCATTATATCTGTATGTAGGTTATTGTAAGATAATCAGTCCATATTTATCGTGTTTCATGGTTAGATTATATCTTAGGAAAAACATACGTTCCGAAACGTTGATTTCATCGCGGAACAACGCGGAGTGACATAATTCCGTAATAATTGAAGGATCAGTAATATGTATGTCATATGGTTGCACTGGGTTAAGCGTATGCACGTTCGAATTCGAGAACAATGTGCTCCTGCCGGCGTTTAAAATTGTACCGGAGCAGCCAGACAATACTAGCAATACAATGAAGATCGCGGTATCGTACGTGTATACCGTTATTACGCGCCGTTTTATACGGGTCACAAACCGGCATACAGCTTTCCAAGTAATGGAGAACGGATTAACAGTGAAAAACGCGATTGAATGTACATTTAACGCATCGCACCGGCCAGTACCGATCTCGTGTTGCATCCTATACAAATGCTAAACTCTCGCGCTAACAGTTGCATTTGTTTACTGAACTGTTTCAGTAATAAGCTATGGTGCAATGTGCAATTAACAATACGATCAATTAAACTCGTCAAGTCAGACGTACATGATTCCCTTATTTAGACGCACACATGTGAACAATATACCTCTAATGATGTAATACTTCATTCTATACATATCATACAAACACATGTACCATATATACACATCATTTATAAATAAATATATTTACATACATGTATTCGTACAATCGTACAATAAACGAAATATTATATGCATCGTTCGTTTGTTATGACGACACAAAAACGAAGTTTTCCAGAAAATGAGTTTGAATATTTTGAATCGTCAAAATTTTAAGGTATTAATTTTGAAATACAATTTTGATATAATAATAACTGATTATATAGGAATAAATGTATGTTTTTTTAAAGTGTATTTTTTCTTGTTTTTTTTTTACGTTTCCATTCTTTTTTTACAAACAATTGACGCTTTTTGAGTTATGTCATTGTTATAACAAATGAACGATATTTCCATGCTATGCTTTTTGAAGGTAAATTGGAAGGATGATATTTTTCAACAAATAAATTGTAATTTTATTTTATAAAGCACAAAACATAGTTATTGAATAAAAATATTTTCAATTCTGTTGGTTTATTTTTGATGGATTTGTTCCAAAATCTGTGCGGTTTGCCATAGCATGATTCGATGAGTATTATAGTATTATATCAACATAGTAATACGACAATTTTCACACCGTTGATAGCGTATTTTACGATGCACTTATTCGCACAGCCGATTTTCTTTAAGGTTTCTTATTACGTGGCTCGGTGGCAAATAACTCTTATCATTTGCAAGCAACGCAATAACCATCACTCAAAATTTTTCTGGTCATTCAATTTCTAACCAAATTTCAACCTGTCAGTCTCATAAAGTGGATATACAGAATACTTAATAACAATCTAAAAATCGGGAAATTGCTAAAATTAAATAGTTATTTTACATAAATATTTCATATCGAATAGATAGGATGAAATAAATCAAACATTATTCTGCAAAAGAATTGGATCCTTATTAGCACATAATGCAAAGAAAATGCATACATGTGTATATAAAAATAAATATAAAAAAGCTGAACTTAACTGGTATTTGTATGTAGCTAACTTAATTATTAATATTATTTACAATATTTTATTTTTCAAATTTATAAAAATTATTTATAAATTAAAAACTAATAAAGAGAAATTTATACCATAAATTATTTAACCAATTATTTGATTATTAATTGATGATGATTCAACAATAATACTAATTATCTCTATTTGATTTTTTTTTACATCTTGCATTATGTGCTAAAAATAACACGTTTCTTATACAATACAATGTAATATTTCATTCGTTTCATTCTGTCAACTCGTAACAAAATATTGTTTATTTTCCCAGTTTTCAGTAGTTTTCGATCACCCCATATATCGTAAGTATATACATATAGACGAAGATTAAATATCGATTATGTCAAAATGGATTCACGATTCTTTACAATGTCTTGATATTTACAAAGTCATTACAAAAGCTACTTAGTTTCAACATCTTCCTGATTACTACTCCGTATATATACACGTGGATTAAGTATAATCTTGCGGTTATGACAACATGGGTTCTCGATATCTTGGTATTTAATTTTCGCCTCCAATCACGTGATAGCAGTCATGACAGGCAAATGCCATAAAAAGGTCACGGAAAAATGGGTCTTTGCAGCGAACGTCCTTGCAGATCGGTTAGCCTCGTCTCATCGTTAAGTCGAGTCCGTGTCTCTACTATGCACGCTAATCACCGCTCTTCTGACCAAGAAAACCCACGGAGAACCTTTCACTCGTTTCATGAATCACTACCGAAGTACGTTGTTAATTAAGTATCGTTTCTCTCGCTCTCGCGAGAGAGAGAAACAGTGACGTAAATAGCGCGTACCGGCGATCAGTAGCGTCATCCATCAAGAACACCATCTGTCGGGTGATGTGGCTTGTGATGTAGCCCGTGTCGTATAAATTGTGATTTCACTGAATGTTTCACCGTAGCGATTTAGTCGCGGACGAAACAACTTCTCTTCAGCGGAAAATCTTACCAGAATCTTCATCTATCACTCAATGTGTTTCGAGCGATTAATTAATTGAGCACCAAAGTGCACTTGAAATTAATCATATCACATCAGTAATTAATTAAAAGATAATAAATTGTAGAAGCCACCAATGGTTTCATGCACGGCTGAATTATTCGTATCCTATTTTTTCTTTGAAATACTAGGAGCACCACAAAAATAATTAATTATAATCATTTATGTACAATTTTCGAATACTTTCCAAAGATGTATCTAAGAATCACTTAATAATTGTTGTACACTTGTAAAGTGATGAAAATGAACTCGGAGCACGAACAACCCATCGTGTGTAGTTAAAGAAAAATCATCGTACTAAGAGTTAAGAAAGATCGTTAGAGGATAATTTCGTTATTTACAGTTCAAGTACTAAACGGAACTAAACGATCGAGTCATTCGGGCGAAAGTCGAAGCGGCGATTGCGTTAGATAATTCTTACACATATACTGTGAAGCACTCTAGAAAGAACCTGGCAAGTGAAGCAATCGGGACCCTCCGCCGAACATCAATTCTCATACTATCGGTTTTGTCTCGCGCAGATGGACCGGCACAATCGCGGGATGGAAACGTGTGCAATAATCTCGGACATCTCCCCACGCTTTCCAGACTCGAGAACGTGAGAACGTGTGGATAGCGGTCCCCAGGTATATCGTTATACCGCAACCCCTTGTACAACGGTCTCGCTGCGAGCCTCGCGGCCCGTGACGATTCGCTCGCGGCACGCGTTACAAAACGCGGCGCGTCCTTGAGGCGAGTTTCTCCGAGAGAGCCAACCGGTGTTCCGTCGCGAGAATCCAAGGTACTCTAGCTTATATACGAGCCTGAAAGACGGATAACGGACGGACAGGTGCGCCGCATTCCTGCAAACGGCACTCCGGCTGCATCATCGTCGACGACGGCGACGACAACAACATGCGACGGTGATAGAATAGCTTCTCTTGATACGAGAGTCTCGTCCCGTGCGAAACGCGGGGAAAAAGAAGCCGCGGACAAATACGTGCGGGAATGTCCGTGACCGGACGATCGAATTTGTTATCGGTTTGTGTATGCTGGCAAGCATCTCTTCGCTTTACGTGGCAATCGAACGAAACGAGCGGCGGACGTGCGGTGCCCGAAATCCGGATGCTTTCACTCAAAGGAGCATTCAGCACGACATCGCTTCAACTTACCTTTTTTATCGGGACCACGGGAAAACTAATTTTGAAGCTGGGAAGATTAAGTTTGGAACTCTCCGTGATGTTCACGGGTTCTTAAAAAGAATGAAAAAGAAAAACGAGTCGGAAACCGCAAGTATATACCAGAGCGGATCTCTTCGATCGCAAAACTAAAAATGGGAACGAAAGGGAATTAGTGAGCGCCGGGGGAATAAGGACAATGGCGTTCATTTACATATTACAGAGAAAGCATGAGAGGCACGAGAAGTATGAAAAAATCTTCACGTATCCGCGGCGTTGTAGATATATGTTTCCAGGTCCGTAATCAGCGCCATTCGAATTCATTGACACGTGCGAAACGTTGCCCAACTACATTTTTGGCACCCACGATTAGTCTCAAAAATTTTTTTTAACAAGATTGCGGAACGTGGCAAATTGCGCGTTTATTTTTAAATCGGGATATAGAAAAACGTTTGACGCTTTAACGCTTCGTAAACTCGAGTCGAGTCTGAAACGGAAGATCGCTAAGAACGAAGACGGATTGGCCGCGATCCTCATTAAGAACTGCAAACATTTAAGCAGAGCGGACAGGCGTTTTGTTTTTTTTTTCCCCTCTTATGTCTTGACTATCTCTTTGGAGCATGAACGGTTTCAGTATACAGAACAGCAAGCCATGTCCCGTCTGTTTTGCTTAACTTGATTTTTAGCTCACGGCATAGCGTGGGATGAAGACCTCAGCAGCTGACCTGGTTCCGATAGATCGATTTTGGCGCGACGCATCTCATGGGCATTCCTGAACTGCTATCGCGGTATCTCAGCCTCTCATACCTATCGCTTACGAGTTATTTTTGGTCTTTACCTGAGAATGTGCTGCTAAGGAGGGTATTTTTCCTTTTTCTTTTTTCTTTAACGTGCCACCAGAAAATTCGAGCAGCCAATATCATTTCACGGTTGGTAGAGAAACGGATAGGAAATAAAGAGAGAAATACTCGTATCTATGTAGAAAAGTATATACTGTATGCAATTATAAATTTATAATAATTACTTGTTTCAAGTATTTTAAAGATTCACGTATCTGCAAATCTATCATAAATCCATATAAGCATCAAATTTATGTAAAATATATTCTGAGTTCTTGTATAAATATATACTCTGAGTATAATACTTCAATCAAGATTATTAAATTAAAATAAATTTGATTTACTTATTTTATGAAGTCGCTTCCTCGATCAATTTTATATTACCCTTTAAAAAAGAAAATAAATTCTCATTTTGAGTATATAATGAGTTTTTCTGAATAATTATATTTTAAGATTATTATCAGGAAAATATTCTTCGTTAAAGATATAACCGTCACTTAAAAGGAAGAAAGTAAATTGGCAACCACTTTTTTTTAACAATAGAATGATATTTTTTGTTCGTGTAATATTTAACAATAACAATTTCTATATATCTAGAAAGAGACTCGAATGGGATCGGGTAAATTGCGATCAAAATCGATCTATAAAGTTAGACGAGGTCGATTCCGAATGAGTTAGTGAAGTGGTTCTAAGTAGCGCTTGAAGGCTTTCTGCTTAGATCGAACGTGTTATATGAATGAAACGTGGAACCGGACGACGATGCTTAGCGGTGAATGTAGAACAAGTATGTGAAGTAATGCGGTAATGCTGGATGTCTACGCATATAAATAACAATACAACATATGTTTTCTCACGTATGCCCGAGCATATGCCGTAACTTTTAAGATAAGAACAAATATTTTGTAACTTGTGGGAAAAAAATATTAGATAACATGATTAAATTTTTTTCATTAATTATTTGATTATGATTCAACAAGTATTAATACTAATTATTTTTATATATTTGATTTTTTTTTATTCTATAGAATTTATTTTACTCCAATTTGTATTATTGAATGTTACACATTAATAAGTATGATATTAGTTGACTCTATGAAAAATTTTGATAATATTATATAACTTATATTTCCATTCTAAATCTTTTTCTATTTATTCTAGATTCTCTGATGGAAGATCTGATACACATAATTATATAGGATTCTGTATAAAATAAAATATGTTATTCTCTCAACGACCATGACTTTTATCTCTCAAAGTGGAATGCTCTCTATTCCACTATTATCTCGAGTCTCGAATTGAAAAGCATATTGTTTCGACTACACAAAAAGTGTAATAAATAAATAAATTTTTAGCAAATAGCAAGTATTCCTTTTGAGGACAACTACTGGCGATACTAATGCAAGAAAAATATTGCACACGTGCGTGCAAAATTTATATATCAGATTTTAGAAATTGAATTTTTAATTTTCAAAATCGAGGCTTAGCTTCTTCTGTCCTCCTCTGACTCTTTCAGCGTATTTTTTTTTTACAAGGTGCAAAATCGATGCGCAAAAAAATACACGCGGACGTGGAGGTGTCGCGCATTTATGTATTTTAACTCTCCCGAGGGAATTGCATTTTCAAATTTTTCCACAATCCGGGTTGATCGCCGGATTTGACATACATCTCCTATCCGGCTCCAACTGACACGTTTGTTACAGGGCGTGTACCAGGAAACGAACCCTGGCCACGTTGATCTCCGGAAAAGAAGAGTCCCGGAAGGAGTAGTGCGAGCATTGAATTCATAATCCCTGGAATCAGGGATCGCTACGTTTACCATGCGGCACGAGAAGAGTCGAAATGAGTCCTTCGCTCGCTTACTCGTTCCCTAAACAGATCACGAAGTTAAAATGACGTTAAAACGAATTGTATCGAAAAGTGACTTAGTAGACACGATGATTTTCCAGTTCTTTACTACACACGATGGTTTCATATTCAGGGTTAATTTTCATCACTTTGACAAATATATAAAAACTATTAAGTGATTCTTACATAATATACTTTAACCTTTTTAAAAAGTATTATAAAGTTGTGTATTTAAAACAATTGTATATAAATAACTAATTACTTGATGCTCCTAGTTTTTCGAAGAAATATGCATGCAGGATATGAATGATCCAATTGTGTGTACTGTAATTAATCTGAAGCCATTTTGATATCATCCAGAGGTCTGCTCCTTTTAGCTGAGCTTCTTGCACAGTTCATCTTTTCTCTTTTTTCTTCAACGTCGAGAGAAAAGAAGGAAAGATGAACCGTGCAAGAAGTTCAACTAAAAAAAAAACAGACTTATAATTTTTGTTCTGCTTGGATCACGTTAGAAATCCTGTAGTCTTGGCAACGAGATGATAAACTTTTGATTGGTTCTTCATTTTTGTTAACTTCAGTAAGTTAGAATGAGGTAACATATACACTGAGAAAAATGTTTGGTTAAAAATGGACAAATCAAAAAATTCTGATTATATCAATGAGAACTTTTCGGTTCGTCTATTTTTAACCAAACATTTTTTTCAGTGTGTAGAAAAGAATGTAGTACGTATACCCTCTTGTTTTGATAAAATTGTTCATGTCTAAACTCTGTTCTAAAGTCTCTAGGTCGCGTGTAATCGTCGCGACGCGGAAATCGCATGCCTACTTCATGGCACGGTTAAGCTCACGCTGGAAAAAAAAGAGTCTAGTTGCGTTAATTGGAGTTCTAGTTGAAGATGAACAAATCAGAATTTCTGTTTAAATCGGAAGACCCAAATGAGTCTGGCCACGAATGATTTTATCAAAAACCTACGGAAAAGAAAGGAGGGACATATACTATACTTCTTCCCTACATGTGTACTATCTCACTTTAACTTATACTGTTTCATTTAATAATTTTAATTAAGATTATAGAGTGAGAGATGATTTAAAGTGAGATAGTATATTTATACAGAGTACAGGGGAAGAAAAAAATTTATATATTTCTCTCTCGTAAAATTTTGATAAAATCGCTTGTAGATAGACTTTGTTTTGTACGCTCTGTTATACTATGTAAAAATATCGGCGTGGATTTAACAACATGATGGATTTTAAATCCATATGTACCATGTTGATGTTAACATTACATCAACAAGGTGAGAATTTTATAGACACCGCATAGATCCCCACTGATATTTTTTAAAGGTAAGGTCTTTAGATTAAATCTATTATCATAAATCTAGTCAACTCTCTAAATCCTGAAAAAAAAAGTGATTCAAATTTTAATCTTTAAGAGTGAGATTTCGCTCTTTAGAGTGAAACTTTTATTCTAAAAATTTGTAAGAGGAAATAACTAGAATTCTGACTAAGTGATCGGAACTTTTTATTTTACTTTTCAACCAGAAATTCTCACTCCAAGTGTCGCGTGCTCGCTCATTCGCGCGCGTTTCCCTCTAAAGAGTGCCAATTAAACCAGTCCTGAAAAAGACTGGTTCAAATTTTAATCTTCAAGAGTGAAAATTCAGAGTAAAATTTTTATTCTAAAAGTTTTAGAGAGAGCAGGTAACCAGAATTTTGATTAATATTGTCAAAATCTTCTAGCAGATTTTCAACCAGAAATTCTGAAATTCTCACAGCACGCGCCGCGTGTCCGGGGGTGGCCTCGTGCTCGCTCGCTCGCTCGCGCGTGTTTCCTCGCGCGAGGTGTCACTGGCGCGGCGCCGAGGTGTTCCTTTTCAGCGCGGGCGATCGAGCGTAGTTACACGTATCCCTTGCGTCGCGAGGAGGATGCGGCCGTGATCGGCGAACCGGTTCGCGGCGAGTAAGAGGCTCGCCAAAGTCGATCCCGCTAATGTCGATCCACCACGTCGCGCCGGCGGAATTCACGCGCATCGCGGGCGCACGCACGCACGCACGCACGCACGCACGCACGCACGCACACTCGTGAGAGCCGGAGCGACGGGAGAGCGACACGTAAGACACGGCGGCTCCTCTTCGCGCCACGCATTTGACGCCCAGAGACGTGGCAGCGCGCTTCCACGAACTTTCTTCACAGAGAGATGCACGTAGGATCGAACACTCACGGTTCTCTTTCTCTCTCTCTCTCTCGCGCGCGCACACGACCTGTGTTATCTCTTGGACCAGAAGAAGCAGCGCAGATTCCTGGGTGATAAGAAAAGACCTCGTGTTCGAAGCCTCCGGATCCAGGAAATAAACTTAATACGGCACCGTGGAATCTGGAGCGGCTCCTCGGAGCGAATCTCACGCGCAGGCACTACTTCATTATATCAGCTCTATCATATTAAAATATCAACTACTCCGGCGCGGTAACGGCCCGACGATCTCACGATTTGTGAGACCGAGCGAGTGCAAGAGATCGGATCGTGTCGCGGGGGGAGATCGGTCAAGAGATCGACTCCTTGCGGGGGTGTGAAACACGCGAAGACACTCGCCGTGCGGTGATGGAACGCGGCGCGTGGCCGCGAGACCAGCCGAGAGATCGGGGGACGACCGATCGTTACACACCTCTGGTGCCGACTAGGGTCTCGCCAGGCTTGCTCCGTCGGCCGAGAGCGATCGCGAGAACGGAGCGGGACGCAAATATAGCGTGTGCGCGCGAGAGACGGCCGCGGGGATAAGCCGCTCTTTCTCTTCCCTCCTTCATTTTCTCTCTTACTCTCCCGTCACGCGAAACGGCTGGTTCGATTCCAACCACGCTGATCGCGTTTCGATCCCGTCGATACGCACCTTCTTTCCCTCGGCGGCCCGGTGCTAACGGCGCGGTGCAGGTGCAGGAGGAAGCTCGCGAGCGTGCATCTTCGACGTCCGTCGTCTCACACTAAACGGAGGATACGCCTGACATCGCGCGGATACGAAGCGCGCGGCGCGGCACGGCGCGGAACGGTGCGGAGCGGAATGGAGCACGCCGGAGGTTAGGAGTTAGAAACCGTCGTCGAGAGTGGGGGGGAACGACACCTGTTCGACGTTTGCGGCAGCGCCTTCGCCGGAGCATGGAAGCGCCGGATTGGCAGCCGGGATATCGAGAGTCGGAAAGCGCGATCGTACGCTCGCGATTTATCGACACGCGACTCCTCGGTGCATCACCCTTTTGGCTCGTTCGGCACCACAGACTTCTATATATTATATAGAAGTCTGTGTTCGGCACTCGTGTCGGTTTGTCTATGAATGGCTGGCTGACTTTCTTTTTTTTTAGATTTTGAAGCGTCAAGAGAAAGAGCACGTTGTAATCTAATTTATAAAAAAAACTCTGGTCAAGATTAAAATAATTTTTAAAATCTACTGGCCAGCATCCATAATTTGCTTTTTTATTAGATATATTTAAAATATAAATGTAAGTGTAATTTGTTAACCAATAAAATTATAAATATTTCATGAATATGATATAAATTTACTCTTTTTTTATAATTTCCATCTTATCTCAAGATAAACTATCGAAGACGAGAAATATAAATATGTATAAATAACGTGGTGTAAATGTCGTGTAATATATATATCATGATAAGACTCTACAGAGGAAAGACTAAGAAAGTAAACAATCAATAACGAAAAGAGAGGAGCGTTAATTAAGCATTGTAACGTTAATTAAGCTTGACTGCTCCAACGTGTCACTTTGATTTTAAGAGAAGCTTATAAATTCTCTGTTTTTCTCTCTTTTTAACACGTCAACAGATTACATCAGAAAATAAACATTTTGATCATTTTGTGAGAGAGATAACCAAAGACTTACTCAAGCGACGTTTATTACACTAATTAATTATTTAAATTAATTAGAACAATATATATTTCCACAAATTTGTCAATTTCCACATACGTCGTCTGTTGTTCAAATTGGAGTTTCGCTCGAAACAAAAAAGGTATTCCCGCTTAGCTTCGAAAAACCGCCGTGCGCTCACGTTCGCGCAGATCGCTCGCCAGATGGCGGCGCCGGTCGGCCCGCTATATTGATCAAGTTAGATTTTGTGAGACGCACGTTGATAAGATCTCGCGAAATTTTTCGATCGCACGTAATCACACACGCAATCCCACGCGACCCTCCCGCGTGACGTGCGTGCTTGCGTGCGTGCGCGTGTACGTGGGTCCGTGTGTATGTGCCTGACGTCGGTCGCTCGGCATACGTTCGCGGCGAGTGAATTCGGGTCCGCGCGCGCGTCTCCCCCGGCAGCCGCGGCGTCGTCGCGCAAAATCCTCTTCCCTCGCCCATGACGTCACTCGCGAATTACACAAGCGTCATCGTTCAGTCTGTTGTGGAAAATTTCACGGAGTTCATGGTGGCAGCGGCGAAGTGCGTCGTCCTTTGAGCGAGACCGGCGTATGACCCTCGTCGGCAAGGCGACGACGACGACGACGACGAAGTGCATCGCGATCAAAAAGTGAGCGCTCCTCTCTCTCTCTCTCTCTCCCCCCCCATTGTCTCTCTTTGTCTCTTTCCTCTCTATTCTCCAGCATCATCGTCCGTCGATCATCATCGCGATCATCAACATCGTTCACGCCAGCTACGCGCGAAACTAGAAGAAAGATTTCTTTACCGAACCTGCTGTGCACCCGAGTTTTTGTTTATTGTCATGTCCATCTCGAACGCGACGTCGCCGAGACTCGTCGACACCTCGACGACATGTCGCCTCGCATGACATTTCGCACCTGCTTCTGCGTCACGCTTTCGTGACTCTTTTTAAACTAGGAATTTGCTCCTAATAGATCATTCGCCAAGTATTCAATATGTGTCATCTTTATGAACTTTGTTAGCTAAGATGTTTTCTACTTGGCCAGAGGAAAATGTTTTTTTTTTTTGTTACTCGATGAGATCATTTTTTTTTTTGTAATGTTAATGTTCTGTGAATTAATGATTTATTCTAAGCACGAAAATATTATGTTCTGAGATATTAATGTTTTTTATATTATAATAAGATATATGTATTAAATAATATCTAGTGAGAGAGACAGTCTTCCTGTGAAAGAAATTCCTGTTCAATTTTCTTTTTAAATTGTTTATGATACATTGTTTGTGATGCTGTTTGTACATTATTTGCTGTTATTTACATTTATACATTTGCTTGATATAAACAGTGTTTTTCTCTCGTGTTGCAGTCAAAGTTCACAAAAGACTCTTCTTACGTCATCACAATGTCTATGCAACAGTTCTGTTTGCGGTGGAACAATCATCAACCGAATTTCATCTCAGTTTTTTCCAATTTGCTGAATAATGAGACTCTAGTGGATGTTACTCTTGCTGCTGAAGGCAGGCAAATTCAGGCTCATAAAGTCGTACTGTCAGCATGCAGCACGTATTTTCAGTCGTTATTCACAGTGAACCCTTGTCAGCACCCTATTGTCATACTCAAGGATATCAAGTTTTCCGACCTCAAAATTATGGTGGACTTTATGTATTATGGAGAAGTGAACATATCTCAAGACCAATTACCATCCATCATAAAGGTAAAATGTTTCATCTGAATAATGAAACAATTTGCTGTTACACTTTGTGAATTGTGACGAGTAACATCCTGTTTTATTAAATAGACGGCGGAGAGCTTGAAGATAAAAGGACTCGCAGAAATGCATACAGCGTCATTAACTAAATGGCCAAGTGGAAGCAGCGAAACAGGTGGAGGAGACCGTGGTGAATCCTGCTCACCCAGTCCATCTCCATTGTCTCCTTCTTTTCGTAGAAAAAGGTTAAGGAAGTCTTCAACCGGTTCAACGTCTGGCTCCGGTGACAAACCGGAAGAAATGAATGAAATTACATTAGTGGCTACTAACATTGTCAAACCTGAACCTCTCATTGTGTCGCAAGAGAGTGGAGAGAATTTGAGGCGACCAGTAAATACCAGCACAGAATCTCAAGGCAGTATTGATGAAGATCAAATATCAATTGTAAGTAAATATGACGCACAATCGTTATATTGTTTAATCACAATTTTAAAATAAATAAACCACAAGTGTCAGTAAATAGCATTGTAAAGGTACATAAAAAAATGTCTTAACATCATGTAATATTTTATATTTTAGATGAGTAATATGGAAACGAGTTCTGCTAATACGCCAGCCCAAAGTGATGGTTCTATTCAAGATGTAAGTCAACAATCGGCAGGAAACATTGGACAAAGTTCTGTTTCTTCGCAACCTCCTGTTCATCAAGGTAAGATATCAATATATATGCTTTATGCTGTTCAAATATAAATTTCTATAAGGTATTTAAAGGAGAGAGTCTTACGCATACACGCGCGCGCGCGCGCGCACACACTTACATTCAGGTATTACTTATTATAATGTAAACTATATGCTATTATGTACAGAGAAAAAATTGATATATTAGAAATTAATATATAAAATTATAAATATAATTTACCACATCACTTTTTTTATGCTGCATGTATAATTTTGTACATGGCTGTCAATTGAATTTTTTTTTACACGTGTAGATGTAAATTGTTTTTTACAGTTATATTTTCCTAAATATTTTACATGTGTTTTGATTGTGCATCTTATTTTTTACGTGACATTATAATTTGTCTAATAATATAATTTAAAATGTGTTATTTATGTTATTAATTATATTTTATAAAGACAGATTCAAAACTTTAATGCTTATCTATATTAGATATATTCAAAGTATACAATAGATTTATATATATATGATATATATATGATACTTTATACGAAGCAAAATTATACATTATAAATTTATATATATATACATATATATAATATTAATATATATCAAAAATAAAAATTTAAAAACTACAATTTAAAAAGCGCTTTCAATTTTGTATTTATTTTTTAAACATACATATAATTTGTAGACCATCCATTTCATAAAATTTCTGTTTTAATCCATATTAAAAGAGAAAGAGTTATATGTAATAATAAAGAATATATACACATATATATGTATATATTCAATTTTTATTTATAAAAAATTTAATTTTTCTATTTTCATAAAAATAAGTTAGATAAATATTTTATCTGTTATAACAGATTGATTGAGTATAGCGTTAATAATCTAGTTGATTGAATGCACATAGGCGTAATGATATGAAAGTTTGAATATATAGTTTGTAATTTAACGGGAAATGTGTCATGCGTGAATGTTTAGTTACGTTATAGATTTCATAATATAATACTCTTAGTAGACTGTACACTGTGAATCCATGCAGAATGCTCCGGCAACTTTGGCAAATTGCATGACACCTTCCCTTTAAGCAAATCTCTCCAATTGTTATTCTCGACAATTGTTATTTGAATTATGCATATTGACTGTGGTGGGTATTTGAACTGCATGTCGATAAGCGAAAAGTTACACACATTATATGCTGGCACAGATGCGTTTAAATGTATTGCACAAGGAGAATCAACAGACGTTTGACATGAAAATAGAGCGAAATTTCCGGAATTAAAATTTTAATAATGCGAATGTGCAAAGAAAATATTGTTTATCATTCATAAAAGAAAGATCACCATGGTACACAGATACATAGCACATAGTATGTTATATTTTTGCAAGGATTAGCTTATCGGTCCTTTGACATTAACGAAGTTATGTATGTGTGCCTTATTCTGCCCTATAAATGTAACAAATGCCGTACACATATTTCAATATAAACAATGATGTGCTAAAAAATGTATCTGTGCCATGCCGCAACTCCATACTTAATACGCTCATATATCGTCTCTTCACAAGATTTTATTTTTAATATCTATCATCTTTCGCTTATTTAGCTTAGTATTGTTTTTCTACATACCATAGAATATAAACTATTTTCTTTTGATTAGACCATAATTTATGTATGCCTTGTTTTATATGAACAAATATGCCAATATATGACATTCGTTATTATTCATAGTTCAAGTTACGTTATTAATATAGTGCAATATAATTGTGTAAAAATTGCATCTTTTGAATTGAAGTTTTTGACGTTATGTATAGGTGAAATAAAGTTTCTATATAGGATTTAATTACTGTATCGAACGAATCTCGTAACTTTAATGTAAAAACAAATTTAAATATAAATTAAAATTAAAGACATTTTTTGCTTATTGTTTTTATTTTGTAATGTTTCATAATATAACTCTCTCATATTACTCTTTCTCTCTCTCTTTTTCTCTCCGACTTTATCATTTATCTTTGCTGTAAATGCAAAACGGGTTAATAATTCCTGTGCTCTGACCAAAGATGAATCGGTCTGTTCTACAGGATTACAGTGGACTATTATGGAGCACACATATCATCCGACACGTTTCGCTCTGTCCTCGTGTCAAACGAATCTGTCGATCCAAGCGTCGTCGGCATTTACGACGCCCGAAATAACAGCATCTTCGACCATCAGCGATCAGTACTCTGGTACCAGCACGACTGGTTCCAGTTGCGCCCTGACGAACTATCCGAACTCCTCCCACGGGACGTTGCAGCACGCGTCGTCGGGTGGCCCCTCGCCATCGACGCAGTGCCCAAGCAACTGCCAGAGCCCCTGCGCCAGCCCGCAGACTGCGATTAAGAGGAAGCGCTCGACTAATCCACAGGCAGACGAGAATTTTATACGCGCACTTGACGCTGTGCGTTACGGTGGTATAGGATTTTGCAAAGCAGCCAGGATGTTCGGCGTGAATAACCGAACGCTCTGGCTTGAGTACAAGAAACGCGGCTATCCGAACAATCGGCCCAGCCTCAAGTCCCGCGTTAAGCAAGAGGTCAATTCCTCGCCGCCGCCGGCACCTCCGGCGCAGCCTATGAACTCGCAGAGTCCAACGCCTATGGGCCCGCCCACAACTCCACATAGCACACACAACACACATACTACGCACACTATGCTGACAAGCCACAGTCCTCACACAATGCTGAGTGGTTATATTGATAGGCATACGGACTATACGTTACCGAGTTCTACGATGCCGATCAATTTGCATGGCGTTAATTATAATACCATGTGAACTGTATCCTATCCGGAAAGTTGCTTGTATAGACGAGCTTGAGAAGTATTCCTCTGTATCGCCCTTTCCTTTCTTTTCCTATTCCTTGTGTATAACTGAATTTACCGTGACTACCTGTATCAAGCGCAAGGTATTGAACGTTGTAATTTGTAGACACCTTTTTGCCTGGCTATACTCAGATTTTTAAGTATTTTTCGCTGCCCATATCACGTACACAGTTGTGTTCATATCGCGAAACACAACCGCATTTCTTAATTGCTTCTCAGATATGTTATATATTTTATCTAGCTACAGACGATTTTAAAAAACAATATGAGTAATAATAAGGGCAATGAGTCAAATACTAAACGCAAGAAAAATTTTTCAAATTAAGTATAATATAAAATTTAAACATTAATACAGACGTTTTGACTCCGATCGGGTCATCTTCAGTGTAACAAACATAAATAAATTATAAAATTTCGGTGTCGCTAATTTTAAAAAGTTGAATTTAATTATATTTTTTCGGAAAGTTTTTAAGGGTCGATAGGAGAGACTATGGAGCTTTCTGTCTGAAATGAATTTTTTTACGTTGAAATACTGAGAAGATACTTAGAAAAAACCAAAAATGTGTGTGTGTGTGTGTCTCATGATATTCTAAGTGATACCACGAATATGGAACAAATAGATATATCCTATTTATTACAATTATTTACAAGCTGTGTTGCAAAATCTGATTTTGAAATAGCTCCATAGTTTCATGTGTGTGTGAAAAAGAAATAAACAAAGTCTCATAGTAAAATATTTTTTCCTCTGAGAAAGAGTGCAGATACACGTAAGCACGGCAAATAAAATGCAGCTGAATTGGCTTGTCATTCGTATCAACCTAAGAATTATAATTACTTTTTTATAAGATTTTTTTTATATAAGCTTTTAACTCTCTATAATAATTTTTTACATATTTTCAAATCTTGTTTTTTTTTTTATTGTTTCACTGAACGTATTATTTGATTATACTGAAAGTATAGAATATAAAAGTATATGTATGTATATGTATACATAGGTACATATACTTTATATATAAAAGTTATATCCACGCATATCCATTACTTTAAAGTTATAAATTATTTTTATAATTAAATTAAACTGACAAAACAAATAGTTTGTGGTTTCAAGAATAAATTAATACAAAAAAAGTGTCTATAAGGGCTTCCACGGTTATTAGTGCGTAAATATATAAAGCGACAGAAAGCAATTTGCAAATAATGAAAATGTGTATTAAGAACGTATATGTTGAACAAAATTGTTTACGAATGTTTTGGATTTGAATCTTTTTTTTAGTGCGAAAATATGTTTACAAACTAAAATAGATTTTGATTGATGTAATGTAGAGGTCTTGGATGAAGAAGTTCATCTCAATAAACCTCTAAATATGATACACATTAAAAGACAGGATTGAGGGTTGATGAATATCGGTGTTGATGAATGCGAGTTATAGGATGATATAGAATTTCTGGATCTGGTGTACTATCTTATTCAGCAATTATAGTTCCTTTTCTCTTTTTTCTTTTTTATCACTTCCCCTCTCCTCCCTGCTTCTCTCTTTTTCCTTTTTTTCCTGATTAATAGCGGAGAAATGCTTATATTAGATACTACTATGCTTCTATATTGAAGAGAATTCAAATTCGGAATCGTAACATTTATAAATAATTTTGTTTGTTGTATACTTTCTTAATATATATATATAATATATATTCTAATTATTTGCGAATTGCATTCTCTTTTCGCTTCTATATATATGTATATATGATTATATTATTTACAATAAGAATCTTATTAGACCATATACGTGAGAATATATATACAATAAGAAATAATTTTTATAAGTACTTTAAATATTCAAAATAACTTATGCAAAGTTTTATCGTGATTCACTAATTACAAACACTTGAGGCAAGTAAACATTTTGTTACAAACACATAGAACAAGTAAATATTTTGTTTATTTACTGGACAACTAGTACATACATGACAATGTAACTTTACATAAATAATCTTGAATACATATTGTACTTATATTAAAAAGATTTTTGTTATTTATTTTATATAATACATTTTCATACATTTTATTAGAGCACAGATTACAAAATTACTACTATTTATTATAAAATATCTCATAATTCAGATAGTAAATCGTCACCAAATTCGTCGTATTATTTTTAAATGTAATTTAGAATAATATGTAATTTTTTTCATAATTTTGTTATATTAAAAATATGTACAAAACATCCTTAAAAACGTAGCTAAACTACTGAAATAATATCACAATTAAATTTTGATGCTGAAGAGGCATCTATTACAGAAATCTTAATATGGTAATCTGTGTGTGTGTAAATAAATTTGTTTATATTTTATAATTTAATTATATTATTTACACACTAACTATAGAAGCTCTTATAAGTACTTTTCTGACATTGAAATTGTTTTTTTATATAATAAAAAATAATATTAAAAATTAAAAATTAATTGTTAGTTTATATATCAAGAGCAATCTCATCACACACATACTAATATTATTTGACATTAAAATGACAAGAGAGATAATGTTATCAAGGATGTTTACCAATTACACGTTATGTAATATTTACAAACCAAAAATTGATTATAAAAGGGGTCAAATTTTATTTTGTTTAAAAATATTTGACAAAAAAATGTGAAATTTTTATTTAAAAAATTTGATTCAAATTGTTTAAGTCGTCTGTAACTTAAAGAGAGAGTATTGTTTGATTTTTGTCTGTCCTATACATCTATACTATATTGATTGCGGTCCGAAATTCACTGCCAGCGCTGGCAATAATATAAAAACCGTTTCAAAATTTATGTAATGCAACAGACTATGAGAAAATAACATTATAATTTTGTTCTCATAAATTTTATTATCATTTCTTATAGTTGCTATAGCTGGAAAAATGCAGCAATTACAGCATTAAATGGCAAAGTAACAGCGAATAATATACATATATATATATATATTTATAT
>NW_017275207.1:6079273-6171616 GCF_001594065.2 Cyphomyrmex costatus
TTTATATATATATATATATATTTGAATATCATATACAATTTATGTTTTTTACATTTTTCATGTTTTAGTATATTGACTTGTGAAAATGGAACGCTTATATTAGTGCTTGTATTATAATGATGTCACGCTGTTAGTACTTACCAGTGAATAACAGGACACAATCGTTATTTTGATACAAAGTCCTTTGAACTAAATTTCACTTTGTAAAATAAATCATTTTGTTCTTATGTTTTCTCATAATTTTTCTTTACCGATACGCGACTTATAATCTGAGCTGAATGTCTATAATGTGATAAATGAGCAGATTTATAGCGATTCATGCCGTGTCAGCAACTTCTGATATTTATAACAGAAGTTATTATCTGTAGTTTTTAGTCTTTTGTTATGTCAGACACCACAATAATTAAAGTGAAGATTTTAGTATCATCTAGAACGACGCAATTTCATTGCTTCGATAATTAGAATATTATTGGTAATTACGAACGGTATTAGTAATGATGAAACCGTTTGTTATTGTACCGATTACGAATTACGAGTATGAGACTCAGTCAGTAATTAATAGTAAATTTCAGATTAGTTTTAGCGTCGGCTATTTTTCTTATTAATATGTTATGCAGTATTTTTAATTTGATTTTTGATCGTTTTAATAATGCGGTTGGTTTACATTATCACCTTTTTTTCAGTTTGAACCAGTTCTTCTAATATTGTTATTGTTTTAAAACAATGTTAATTGATTAAATTTGTTCCTTTTTTTTTTTCAAAAACAGTATCCATTTAAATATTTATGGTAAAGTTTTGCCTCTTTAATTTTTTAAAATTATTAAAGTCTGATTACATATATCTGCTTTTTTTTAGTGTATTGTTATTAATGAAATTACAAACGGCAAACTGTTGGATAGCTATTTAATTACCATTTAATATCGTTACTACATTACAAAAAAACTTATATATTATTAACTTATATATTATTTTACCAACACACATCCAATGTCAGAGTAATAAGGATTTTATTGTTAATTATTATTGACTGATTATAGTCTGTCGTATTTGTAAATAATAAATTACGAAGCATTTGATAAAAAATTGCGTTATCTGTATTTGCACGTATGTGTTGGTACAGATCAGTGAAGACACGATCACTATAAGATTATGATCCTCACACATGGAGATAATTTATCAATACATGTATTACAATTATATATATATATAATATATATTAATTGTTATTATGTTGATAAATATATGAGACACAAATTTTCTATATATTTTCTTCTATACCTGGAAGTTGTTCAATTTTTTGTGCTTTTTATATTGTATACAAGAAATTTAGATATACATATTTGTTATGTGTTATACAATAATAGAATATTATTTTAATACATTTTTTTCCAGGTACATTTATTTATCTGCTTTTCTGTTAATAAAAACAGAAAATTACATTAAGATAGAAACGTAATGCTGAATAATAATGCAAATGCAATGATGAACAAATGCAATTATACTCGATATATTAAATATCTCAGATCAAATCAAACTGTATGAAAATAGATCTATCATTTCAGAACAAAATGTAAATTTATTGTGAGATATGATAGGTTTAGAAAAGGCGCACTCGTATATAAATGTACATTATTTCTCTATGACATCTGTTATTCTGTTATTTTTAATTATATTAATGATTAGTATAATTCTACTCCACGATGTGTAAAATATGATAGATACTTGATACAAAAACAGATATGGTTTTTTTCAAATATTAATTGTACAATAAATATAGGCTATACACATATATGTATAAATTTAAAAAAAATAACGTTCCTAATTTAGCAGGAACAAACTTTTTATTCGTTATATTATTTGTTATATTTAATAGCTGAGTTGAATCAGTAATGCATGTATTGAGCACAAAAGAATACGAACGCGCTTGATATAACTCAAAAGATATTTTACGATTGTATCTCGTATCCTTAATTTGTTTCTGTAAATCACAAATTTTTGGTTATTGCGGAATGAA
The DNA here is from genome assembly GCF_001594065.2 of Cyphomyrmex costatus. Taxonomy (NCBI): domain Eukaryota; kingdom Metazoa; phylum Arthropoda; class Insecta; order Hymenoptera; family Formicidae; genus Cyphomyrmex; species Cyphomyrmex costatus. Next base: position 6,081,288 of record NW_017275207.1, read on the forward strand.
GACAAAGCTACTTTGCGCGATAATCGAAAAATATACATTTGAGTGATTTGAATTAAATAGAAATTAGTTTTTAATATATAGTAAAATTAGCTGTTAATTGCACTGTTAAGAAGCATTTATATCCCTCATATAAACGATTGAAAAATAATTCAGAAGGAATAAAAATTATTCTAACAATTTGCAACAGAATGAAAGTCTTACTTTTCTTCAATGTTTTACGACCTTGTTTTTATATTAATTTGCAATTTTAACAATATATAATTTGTTATCAATTATTATTAATCCACTCATTTTGTACAAAAATAACTATCTGAAAAAAATATTGTGTATGTGAGAAAGAGAAGGGAAGAGAGCTGGATGAAGAGGAGGGAGGGAGAGGGGGGGAGAGAGAGAGAGAGAGGATAAAGCACAATGATCTAGTTTTATGATTCTTGTAATATATTTATTTTATGCAACATTTCTCTATAATTTTTGAACAATTAATAGTTTCATACAATTATTATGTTATTTTATAATATTATATAATATGAATTTTTTTATATATCAATATATACCAGTTGACATATCCGAATAAGGAGTTCTTAACATAAAAAATAATTAATCTTTAATATTAGATATTAACTTTTATTGTAAAAAATAAAATTTGACAGTATTTTACGTTTAAACGGAAATGTATCGATTTCTCTCGCTACGACTAAGGTTTATTCATTTATTATTGTAGTTCTTCATTGCAAGCATACGCAAGCGAAAAGGACTCGGTTGCTAATCAGACAGCCACGAGTGAAGAAAGAGCCGAGTCACTTGTCACCGGACGGCGAGACGGGGTCCTTCTCACCACACATTGTCTCGACCTCCGTTCATCTAGCCACGCCGACGCTGAATCTTCCTCAAACGTCAAGGAGTTTCGAGGAATCCCGTATATCGCCACCGCCGCACACCATGTTGGTCAGCCAACCGAATCTGCTGACGGTGACGACGTCGTCCAACTTGTTAACGGTTCCCCAGCAGTCCTATCTGACGAAACAGCACTCGCATCCATTGTTATCCAGTCAGCAACCGGGTACGTCTGGGACATACTTGATACATCGGCAGCATTCACATCCGGAGCTGCCTGGCAGAACCACGAGCCCCTCGATAGTGATTGAACCGGCACCCATTCTTAAGATTGAAGAAGACCTCGGTGTCGACGAAGCCACAACTTCGGCGACACCGACTATCACTTCCGAGTTAGGGACCAGCGGCAGTAGCAGCACTTCCGGTGGATTGAGGGTGAAAACGACAGAGTTGCGACGGACTTCCTCATCGCCACAGGTAAATATCGGATGCGTATGGTTCAATCGAGATCAACGGCAAACATTTGCGTGAAAAAAATCACCGAATTTATTAATTTATACATTCAGATAATAATTAAATTATTACAAACATCGATTTTTAGCTGTTAATGGATAAAATTTGTAGTATGGGCATTAGGTGCAAAAATTTTAAACTCCCAATTTGAATATAATTAATTTATACACTATGTCAATATTAAGCTATTAATATTTAAAGAATTTAATTCATCCTGTTTTATAGCAGATTGTAACATGTTGACGTAAAATTAATTTCTTTTTTTTCTTTAGCCGCGCGCGCGCAATTCATTATATTAAAATATTACTTTAAAATCGCAACAAAGTTTATCAAAGGAATTATATATTTAATATGCTATATACAAGCAGATTAAGTAGATCACTATATAGTTTTTTTTTATAAGATAAATATCTGCTTACATAGACGAGTAGCAGAGAGCCTCCTTCGAGGGATCAACGATTAGGTCACTGTCCGGTGTTGCGCCAGGGCCCAGCCTTAGGCTGTAATCATTGCTGGAACACGATAGACGCCCACGGCAGAATACTCCGTAGGAAGACCAAGTATCATTGTCCCGAATGCCAGATCAATTTATGCATCGTGCCGTGCTTTCAGGAGTACCATGACCAGCGGCGCGAGCTAATTTCCAAACTAAAACCTTTACCAAAAACTAGTTCCGTTTAAATCTCCCCTTCCCCTCCCAACTTCATTATGTACTTTGTTTTATAAGTAATCGTTAATTATTGAATTACGTGTTAAAGCACGCGCTTTGAATGTGTAAAGATTCAATAAGACAATGACAGAGCCCGTCGTTGGCGCGTGCAATTATTTTTCTCCTGTATGTTGATGAATGTGAGTCATCAGATTGATATCGTTTATCAAGATTTCATGACTTGATATATTTTCGTAATACATTTACAGCATCTATATATAAAACATAATTGTTGAAGTAGGCGATGTCATTGCAATCTCGCAGTTTGATGATACAAATATTTATATTATTGTGTGCATTGTGAATTTTCCCATACTCTGTTATGCTCAATTTCTTCACCTCTAGATAACCTTTATCCAGGAAATATCTTCTGGATAAAGCTATCCGTAATTTATCTGCAAGTGAAGAAATTAGCCATTAGTCTTTCAATAATTTTTATGACGTAGTCATAAACTTTATTTACATAATTTTTTTAAGTATGTTTATTATAATAGTTTATTTCATCAAAAAACGTTTTGCTTTTATTAAAAGCAAAAGTTCTACTATGAAATTAGTAAATATTATAATAAAATATTATAAAAAACAACATTTACTTTAACGTAGATATGGATAAATTAATATATTATTTTTTCACACAATTTTATAAAATTCATGACAAAAGTGATGTATCGAGATTGGATGCAAGATATTTTTATTATTTTGGAAAATATATAACTAACTATTGCAAAGCGCAACACTTTATTATTATTGTTGTTATTTATATTCCAGCACATGTTAAGGATACAAATATCCTCTGTAAAAAAAAGCTATCAATTTAGGTAATATCACGAAAATAACTGAATAAGAATATTTATTAATGAAGAATATTTAAATTTGGCTGCGATTTTAGGTAAATAACTTTCTGAAATAAGAATATATCCGAATAAACTTTTGTACAAATATTTAAAAAAAATTTATTAGTATATATAAAAAATTTATTTTATTTGTAATGCTACTTAATTTTTTTGCAAAGTATTATAAAATACGATTTTATAAAAGAAATCAATGAAAATAAAAAAGTTAAATAATTTAAGTCAATAGAAGTATTATATTGAAATTTTAGATACTTATACGTAATAATATAACACTCTATAAAATGTTTATATTTTAGTAATGTCTTGAGATATACATATATTCTTAAGATATTTTAGTTACTTTCGTATCTGTATATATAAAAAAAATGTTTGATTGATTATTGTATGCATTAGTAAAAATCTGTTATTTGTCTAAACTGAGAAGAACATTATCTAAATTGATAAATTTTTTATACAAGATGTTTCCCATAATATGCAAATATAATTTCAGAGGTAAACTCAATACATAAACGTAATAGTTTACAAGAATATTTTTGTCTCATTTGAGTTTACTTATAAATTATGTACGCTCTATTTTACTTATCAATCTTGTTTTATCAAAATTGTTTTCTAAAACGACCATTTCGTCTAAACGTGTTATTATCAATCTTTGAGTTTATTTAAAAACAAGCAAAAAATTTGTTGAAAAACAAAAAACAATTGTGTTTCGGGAACAAAGTCTGATTATAGTTTATATAAATGCTTTTATTTGCTGAATTAAATTTTTTTTTAATATTTCCATACGTGCGTACATGAAAATATATTGTATACATTTTCCAAGTGCATATTCTACCTTAACACGTACTGTTCGCATGATTTTTAATGTTAACGTATTTGACGTTATTATTTTATTTATAATTATTTTTCCAAATATTTTCCATCTTTCGTCCAATCACGCTACACCGTATGATCTCAAAATAGAACTCTATCGCACTATGTCTGTCTCGGTCTCTCCTTCTCTCTGTCCCCCTAGTGTGTACGAATACATCGAGAAAATAATTTCTCTCGACGGCGACACGCGGACACTAATTTTGGAGACCATGAATTGTGAGATGAAATTGCAAAAAAAAAAAAAAATACGAAAGGTAGAATCGGCTCGAAACTGACGAAGTGGCCGTTAAAACGAGAGCTTTAGTACACGTGCAACGATCGAAATTCGGTGTACTTTTATAAATCACTTCCTACCATTCACAGGGCCACCCCTATCGCCACCTGTAACGATACCCCGCCGTTTTAATGCGTCCGTGTAAATTTGTTGTCGTTCGTTCCGCGTATAATCGAACGCGGAACACGCGAGTCTATTCCCTCAATTCGCGAATTTTAGGATTAAAAAAAAGAATAGTACAAGCAAGATCGTTATTATCTGCATATATATTACTTTTATATTTTAAAAATAACAATTAAAAAAATTAAGTTTTACAGAAAAGAAGAAAAATTAATTTTTTAACTTGACAAAAATTATTAACTAAAATTAAATAATATAAAAAAATATATATTTGTAACTTAAATATATATTCCTGATTAAAAAAAAAATGATGTCTCTTATTTTCATTTTATAATTCTTAAAAAAATCATTCTTTTTTTTAAGCTTATTTTTTGAGTTAAAACATTTTAACGATATTTTATGAAATTACGTTAATTTATTTTTAATGTTCCATATAGAGTAATGGCATGGTTTGTTTAACTCATTCGTAGTAATAATTTGAAAATGATGTTTTTAAATTGCATCTTTTTTTAATTAAAGAGAAAATGATGTATTATATGTTATATATATTCTAAATTTTCAATACACATTCAATACACATAAGAAAAAGTTTTCTAAAGTCAAAATTGTGGCCATATAGAACAAATAGTAATACATGCCATTATTTATATTCGTAATAAATTATAAGCGTATTGTATTTAATTGAAAGATGTATATCTACATATTTATGGAAAAATAAAGACTTGTAATAATTTTTTTCACAATTTAACAAAATACAACTCATGAGAGATTAATGAAATTCAAAGATTTAAATCTATTTTATAATTTGAGAATGATTTTGTCAGCGAAAAACATTGATTTTATCCTACACGTCTCAAGCTTGTCTTTCTATCTGTCTCGATTTAGCGACTTGCAAATAAGATAAAATGTTATCTTCTAATCGTTTCGTCTCTACCGAAGCATAAATTTAGGTTTAAATGTGGATTTTAATGTATTATATGTATATTTCTATCAAGCATCTTCGCTTGTACTGACTTTTTTCTCTCCTTATTTCTCGGGTCAATTTTCGCCTGGAATTCACGTACTATCTGTCACTTGATTCCAGACTTTGAGCATTTGTTTTTATGTGTCTCGTGCATTTATCGCGGAAAATGTCGGAAATGCCGACACGTGTCGCGAACAGCGGGATGATCGTAGAAGTGACCGTGTAGAAGATTTTTTCTCCACGGGAAAGAGAAATGTCATGGTGATGGATTAGGCCGGATTCGTTCCGGCCATTTCGATAAATCACGATTTGCGAGGCGGGACAGGCGAGGATCTCTGCTCGCGACTTGTGTTTCCCCTGACACCTTGCGAGCGGCACCGAGCGGCGTTCGCGCACTTTGTATATGTAAAGATGTTGAAGATGTAGAAAATACGTGCAATATATTTTTCTCGGTATTACAGATGTATTATATGCGCAAGCGTTATACCGATTAATCATATTTTATGTGAATCTAACTTGAGAGAGATTCATAAATTAAAATAAAATAATATGAGATCACACAGCGACGTCCGGATTAATTATTTCCTGTACTAGGTGATTTCAAACTCTTTAGTCCGATATAAAGTACGTGGTTGTAATATATTATCACGTGCTTTCGATGCCAATATATGTTTAATGATTACTTGACGATTTAAAAAAAAATCGGCTATCTAAAAAATGGTTTCGCTATTATTTTCCAAAACTTGTTATCCAAGTATATTTTTTCCGTCATAATTTTTGTCTCGAAGATACATAATCCAGACACTTCGAATGGATATAGATGTAAAGTGTAAACAGAAAAAGTCATATTCAGGATGATAATTCGGGAAGTTTGCTGAAACTGAATGGCTTACTTTCCAACAAACGCGGGCAGAACAGAAAACAGCCGCGATATAAATTACAGCTGCGTGGCAAAGAATAATATTAATTAGAAGTTGTTCACCCTCGACGACGGAAGGAGTCCCGCCCGCCGGTTCTTTCCTCCACTGCGCGCGGCCGCCGAATCTTCGAGCAAATCGTTGCTCTCGCAATAAATCCGTGAGGGTCGACTTTTTCCCCGGGTTGGTCGCCGCCGGCAGCAGCGACGGCGTCTCCTCAGCGACGGCCGCGAGATATGGGGTCAGTCGTTTCTTCTGCGAGCAAGCTGACGCCACCGTCACCGTCGTAACGGCAGTAACCCCTCGTAACGTGCGCGACGGAAGAGCCGTCATCTTGGATCCCCCAAAAGCCGCGGTGATATTGTACGCGCAGCCGGTGCCCCGTCGACAGCTGGACCCCTCGTCTCTCCGACTTCTCGATCTCTCTTTCTCTTTTTTTCCCTCTCTCCCCCTTTTCTTTCTCTCTTTCTCTCCCGGCTGAAACGAAAAGTCACCGCGCCGGATTAATCGCCGGCGAAAACCCCCCTCGATACACGCGGACGCGGTTCGTGGGAGGTCAATCTTGTTAGGGCGAGAGTGCGTATTACAGGATGCGACAGGATGCAATCCGCGACAAAGCCGACGGATGCGCGTATTGCACGCGTCCTTCGACGCCACCTCCGACGCGTTCCCTACTACGTGACTACTGCAGGATGCTTTAAAGCGGACGTCTGATTCTCATTGTTGTCATATTGATTACGCACTAAGCTCTGCAGGTGTCTTCAGACGGAAATTACGGAATAAAATGATATTTAATTCTTAAGGTTATATGGTTGCACTTATCACAGCTTCTAATTAATACTATTAATATCTCTTCTTTTATTTCATCTATGTCATGATTGTTAATTTATTATGTGTAGCTTTCTATGTGTTTGTAGTTGCGTACAAAAAAAAAGTATCGTTAATTGATATTAGTTACTTCTACTTTGTAAAGACGTAATCTTGTTTAAACTGAAGAAAAATAATGTTAATGCATTAATGCATCGCACATTGTTATTAAAAGTATCTATCAAACGAGAGTGAACGCTTATAAATTAGTAGGACTATTAAAAAGTAAAAAAAATACTACGACCATGTTAAACTAACTTTCTTGCTGTGATAATCGAAGTGTGAATGTAAATTTATTATGGAAAATTCGTGAATTGAAGAGGTATCTTGGTTTTTTGTTTATATTTTTGTCTTATATATTGTACAATTGTTGTCTGAATTATCTTAATCTTTCCTATACAATTAGATGATTAAAATACACACACACTTTACGATAATACAATCGTACATAAGAATAATTGAAATTGGACATAAAATTAAAGAATTGAAGCAAAATAATATCAAACTAAATTTATATATTGAAACTCACAAATAATACAAACGAAAAAAAAGATGTTTAACAAAGTATGACATTTGGAATTAATGTAAAGCTTCGCTTGAACTTTATTTAAAAAAAAAAATCGTTTGAATTTTTAAGATTCTATATACTTAAGTTTGAAAGTGTTCTACTTTTTAACTGAGTATCAGAGCTGACCTTTAAGTACGAGCAATATTTGTACAAATTGAAAAGTTTCGAGCAACAGTTAAGTTCAAACGCGTGAAAATTAGTCTAATGTCTTTTTAAGCCGTATTTAATTCTCCCTATTTTCTCCATCTCTCTTTCACTTTTTATGCATAATCGCATTATACCAGCATAGGGTCCGCATTTCGACCTCCCTTCTCATCCCTGTCCATCGTTTTGTTCTTCTCGTACAAAAGCAGGGCAGAAAGCCGTGGAGACATTGTGATGCAATGCACCGTAGAAAAAGGAACAAGATGCAATTTCAAAAGCGTCAGAACAAATATGACGATAGTGACGTGTCGTGCAAAAATAGTTTGTTCCGCGGTGAAAATAAATTAGTAGAAAGTAGAATACTATTCAACGAATAAAAGGAGTATTTGGTGAAGTTACCAATAATTTGTTGAAGTTATGAACGTCCATTTGAAAGTATAAGTTGTGAGTAAGAGGTAGGCTCTGTGTGAATCATTATATTAATAATAGTAATTAGCAGGTGGATTTGTAGACTGAAAGACACTGCGACTTTGGCAGAGGAAATTATACACGCTACAAGGAATTCATTTGTAAGGGAATATAAAATATCGCTATTCTTTACGAAATCTTTTATTCTCGGCGGAGAGCTTTATAAAAACATTTTGCGAGATATATTATTTAAATATACTCTGCTCTTATATATAATTATATGTTGTCAATAATTTTGAATTTTTAATGTCTGGTTCCTTAAGATTACTAAAATTGGAGAATGCAAATTGTAAATAGCTATAATAATATATTTTTATTAGTGTAAAAAGAATTAAGAAGTCTAAATTAAGCAATATTAATGTTATCAAAATTATAATATATATTAAGTAAAATTAAGTTAAAATTAAATAAAGTTTCTTGTTGTAAGTAAAATATATGTATGTCAATACTTTTATTGAACATTTAACGAATTCTTGAACGTGTAAAAAGATCTCTTTTATAATCATAAATCACAAGAAATCTATTTTGTGTTTTTAATGTACCTTAATTTATTAACAATTAAAATGTCATGTGTAAATAATTATACGTTTTTACAAATAATAAATTGTTTCTCTGTTTAAGAACAAATTTCTTACTAAAAACTCACGAGCTATATATAAACTTGAACGATACTAATATTGAAAATATGATATGTAAACATTTCTAACATTTGCATACCATCGCGTTACTTATGTAACACGACAACAATTCACACTTACCCAAAATGTGTAACAGCAACACAAGAATAAAGTATTTAAACCAGTAAAACAATATCACGACAGTGAGATATTCGCTTTAGACGGAGAAAAAAATTGATGAAGATATACTAGCGAAGGTGGAAGTGTAGAACGAATTGTAGGCGAGGACGAGGCCATGAATAAATGTTATCCCTGATAAAGGACACTTAATTTACGCGAAACATTAACATTGAATGAACTTTATCTGTATTCGGAAGTTCGGGCCAAGTTGGCGTTTAAGTAAGATAAGGTTAAAGGTTATTGTTCGCGAAGAACGTTAAAAGAGGCTCCTCGCGACGGCGAAGCCATGCGAGTCCTCTCGGCTCCGCCCCTCGGCGCCTTTGATATTCCACCCCCGATCAGCTGACATGCGCGCTACGAATATTTGATAAGGGTGCTCAACCGTCCGCTCGCAACGATCGCCTCGTGCATGCATATGCATGCGATCGATAGAGGATATATTTTCGGATCGAAAGTGTTTCATTACAGGGTTGTAATAACGTATCACTATTCACGCAGTATTTGCAAAAGCAATCGGAGGCTCTTATTTAAATTAGATAACGATATTGAATCTAATTCTCATTTGAGGCTTAATTACGTGTACTGGAGAGCAATATACGTAATAGAATCTTCGTCCTATAGATTAATTTTCTCTTTGACAAAAACAAGAAGAACCTAGCAATAAAAGCTAAACAATCCGATAAAAAGTTCTCATGTATGAATCTATATAAATATGTATAAATATACATAAGCATGTATTAATATTCATAAACATATAATTTTAATTGATTGCAAGAATTCACTGTTTACTATTTTACTCTTTTCATACAGAGTTAAATTAACATATATAATAATTGTATTAATACATGTGAAAACTGTAACTGCAAAACGTAATAATCAACAAAAATATATATAATCAATAAAAAGTAATAATAATTTCTATAATAATAAAAAAAAATATAGAACAAGTGAAGGGGTAAGAGCCATGAATTATGTAATAAAGAACATTTAATTTTAAAAACATAAAGATAAAAATAATTACATAAACAACAAACGTTTCGACACCAATCGGGTCATTTTCAATGTTAAAATAATTTTTCTACAAAATCTTGCTTTATAGTGGCATTCTCGCTTTCTTCCCCTCATCATGATGTTGCAAGTCAATCATTTAAAATAGTAAAAACGGTCATTGAAAAATTCATAGCGCAGTAATAATCTTATAAAATAAAATGTTGAGAGTCAATAAATAAAAAACGCAAAAAATTCATCGTGGTAATACACAGTATAGGTATTACCACGAGAGTGGTAAATACACTATATATAATAAATTTTTTATTTCACTTTTAATGTCGCTTTACGTTACATCCGTGTCTACTTTTATCAATTAAAATTATTCTAATAAACATGAGATAGAGCTATATTGATTGAGATGTAATTACGTGTTACACGATTATACAGCTGAGAAGTGTATTATGCCCCCTTTCCTTAATGCTGCGTAAAAGCGGATGTCGGGAACATCGCCGCGCGTTAATGCTCCGCGACGAAATTGCGGACATGATAAGTCATGCAGTAATATCTCGGCAGGTCAATAAATCAATTGCCCGTAGCTCTTCGAATAGGACATTAGGAATCTGTAAAGCACTGTGTGGACACAGCTGACAAGTCACGGCGATTACCCTCGGCAGTACTAACGCGCTATTACAGTTTTAATATTGACATTACTATATCGATTAGAGCTGAACTGCTGTACTGGCCTGGTTCGTCAAATCGTACGTCCGAATGCACGTGTCCATGTGTTTCCGTCATGCATCTTCGACCGAGGCCAAGATTAATGTCGAAACAAACATCGATGTGTGCTAAGCGAATGCATACAGTTAGGAGAGAGACAATGCAAGAATAGTACGTAATTATGCAGTTACTACACTTTCAAACTAATCTTTAATATTATATAAATTATTACAATGTTTAACACTTAATATATAAATTGTTATTTTTATCTATAACTGTTCCTTGATATTATTTCAATACAATTTTACATTTATTCAAGCAGACACGGTTATTTTAATTTTATAACACATACATAATACACAAACTCACACTATTTTATAATTAAAAAAAATAAAAATACATACTTGAAATACACAAAATATAACAATGATAATACTTTTCCAACAAATAAAATATTTTATATTTTCAAAATAATTAAGAGTTTTTATCGTTTTTATACTTTCGACATTTTTAAATACCTATCGTTTAATATGATATTTGTACAATTAAATTCTCGCATGTTGAATTTTTTTATTTGTACAAGGAAAGATAGTGGAGTACAGGTATACTGGGATGACAGAATTCTTGTAATGCCTTAGACTTTTTTTCCTTCTATTTAAAGACTACTGCACTTTGTCAGGTGTTTCGTTCTTTTTTTTTCTGTCTATTTTAATAGGCATATCGAGAAAGCATTCATGTGATTGAACGTATTGTTATTGGAATGTGATTTATGTATGTGCGGCTAGCACATCGTAGAGACATCACCCTTTCCTTTCGAAGAGAGACAGCACACACCGGCCGTTATAACGCATCGTCGAGTCTATAGAAATAAATCCTACTCTCACGGATTCTATACAATACGTATGGTGCGCTCTTCGCACGAATGATCTACCATTACTACCATTCATGCAGGAAGCCTCTCTGTGTTTGACCACAAACTGTTTTAATCCCACTGTTACTCCTATTTGCGTTTTCAAATCGTCAAGCAATCGTATGCGTCCACACGTGAAAACGCCCGCTTGTTATGTATGTATTTATGCCCGTAAGTGGCAATTGGCCGATCAATTGGCCGGGAGAGCATTTTAAATTGCCGAAACGTACAAACTGTCGAGAATTTATATAATATTTTATAATAGATACGTGCCGGAGTCATGATTCAATGTATGCATTTTTTCTGTATTCATTAATTAACATCGTTTTAATTGAATCCAGTCATGTACTTATTTTTGCTAATACATTGATACAGTTAGATAATAAAATAATCATTTATTATGCAGCTGCATTATATTTTACATTTTACATTATATTGAAATAACGCCGTATAATGTCGTATAATTTAAAACATTTCTTTTAGTAATGTGTAGAAATAAATGTTAATTATTTGCATATAAATATATCAAATATAACGAGTATTAAATACGGAGAAGAAGAAAAGACGTAATCTGGATTTAGTTTTTATTAAAATATTATGTAAACCTTATTTATATTTTATATGGTGCGTGTAACATTTTGAACTCACAAAACAAAAAAATATTTTATTTTATAGATTCTTTCACAAATTTGTCTTCTTTTAAGGAAATTATAGATATTGTTTAATTAAAATTTTATACATTTATTTAATAAAAAAAACTCTCCTTCTATCTTTTCTTGAATATTGCATTCATAAAGTATCAATAGTCTACTCAATTTTTATTTGTCTTTCCTTTTTTATGTATTTATTCTTTTCTTTTATTGTGAATTAATTACAGAGAGAAAGAGAGAGAGAGAGAGAGAGAGGGAGAAAGGAAATGTATAATTTAAATTTACGCTATTTAGCGCGTTCATTACCGATGACTTTCAATTTGACCATCTTTTTGAAATTCTTTTAAAACGCCCGATGAAATATTCATCCTTCGGAACGTCATTTATCGCATGATTATCGTCTATGAAAGTCGTAATTATTTTTGCGTCAACGCTCGGACTCGACTGAATTTTTCCCCGACCGAAATTTCTGCCGGGTCCCGATGTCTCTAAGTGTCCTTACTATCTTTGCTTTACCCAATATCTTCTTGGCTCCGCGCGCTCACGAAGTCCTTCTACTGCGACGTTTAGCGCGCTTTCCTGTGGTGGGGGTACTTTTATTAAAACTCCCGTCAATAGTGCGGTGAGGAGGAGCAGGGAGACTCCTACTACAGGACGAGGCTTGCGCTTTATACAATGCTACAGCACAGCCTAGAGCCCAAGGACCGAAAGAGATTCACGGAAATATTCGCGCGTCTCTCCTGCAATTTTCCTACAATCTTTTTTTTTTTGATGCTCCGCGACTGAATTTATTTCCGCGAAAATGAGCGGCATGTTTCATGAAGCGCAGTTAAATTAAACATATACGTCGTTCAAGAAATCAGACACGAGATTCTCTTTCAAAAGATAAATTTAAAGATTTGAAACTTCCTTTGTGTTTAATATCTTGTAGCTAACATCGTAATCATTTAATTGTTTAAAATTGTAGAAAATTTTAATAAAGTTATAAAATGTATTACTGTATAATGAGTATTGATTTTTAATACAATATATTGAAATTGTTTGTAAAATTTTTTCAACGCTAATGAGAATTTTTCTATAGAAATGTTACGTTATCAGTAAATTTAATATATTATATTAGCCTTGTTGTTAAATTTAAAAAATGACTTCAATTCAGCAAACTGATATTTCTTATCGATTTCGTTAGCATACGAGTGAAATCTACGTTCTAACGAAAATATTATCAAAAATCATATATGTGTGCGGTTATTCAACGTCCGTTTCTACGTTATGAAACACGTCCTGACGAACGAAGATGGCAGACGTATATTTTATACGCTTTCCTTCTCTGGTTTTTAATTAAACTTTGTAGGATACTCGAAGGGATAAAAGCTCAGACGTTGATCCTCTTACACATCGGCTGACATCGCGCTTGAAAGGACCAAAATACTCTCGTTTATCCCCAAAGCGTTAACAGCTTTTTAAGCAAGCCTTGCTTCTGGAAATGGCGTATTTTCAAAACACTGGCGACGGTTAAATCTGTCTTATAATTTAAAACATCTAAAAAGGATTGTAATTAATTGGAATCGGAAGTTTTATTAGATACATTCGACGATATTAGATCGATACTCCGATCATAATCCTATATTGATGGAACAATGCGATTGTAATTTATTCGTTAATGTAATTCTTCCGAATAAACTATCTTAAAAAAAATAAAATTAAAGTATAAATTCAAATATAATTCCTAAATTTTATACGTTCTCTTCAAATTTGTAAGAATTTTTGTATGTAAAAGATGTTTTTTCAATAAGTATAAACAATAATTTTTTCAGTGAAATCGCGCTGTTTTAGGGAGGATCAATTAAAATTTATCCCGTAACTATCTCTTTAACAATATCATTGCCAGACGAATGTGGCGGATGAGTATCGCGCGCTTTCTTGGAATCCCTAAGAATCTATGTGCACAAAAGGAAAGCTGAAGGCATACACGTGACCAACCACCGTGGACCTCACGCATGCCCCGTTTAATACCACAGCTTGACGGCTTGGTTGGTATGTGGGGGGTAGGTAGGTATATTGGCGCCTGCCGTTAAGCTCATGTTGATCCCTTGTACCAAGCTAGAGCCCCTTTATCCGCAGCGATCCAAAGCGTAGACAAGAGCCGCCATCTTGCTGGCGGATTTCCGTTTCCCAAAAATTGGTAAACATCCAATAGAACACGCGTCATTCAAGAACTGCTATTCTCGGAAAATCTATTGCTGAAAAGAGAAGTAAAAAAAAAAAATTAAATTAAGACGATTTTTAAATCCTTTCTTACCTTTTCTATACAGCTAATAAACTTTATATATGTTTAATAACTCAATAAAAAATTTTAACTCAATAGAAGATCCACTGTTATGTAAAAAAAAATATTTTGCCTTAATTATTTAATAAAAATGCTATTTTTATACAATGATTAAAATTTGTTTAACATTGATAATGCATGACCCGATCGACGTCTGTTTATTATAAAGTTTATTGTTCTTACAATTTGAGTATTAGAATATTTGGTTTTTGGCTCGTGCCCTATTATTTTATTATTGTTAATTCAAAAACCTTTTGTAATTTAAAACAATATTTGATACACTAATATCATAAATTTAATACTTCTGTATGTAATGTTTTAACTCTTTTCTTCTTTTCAAATTATAATAAGAAACATGTAAAAGTTCATTTTATATACTTTTATGTATTCTTATTCTGTATTCTTCCTAAATAAATTATAATATAAAGTTATCTTTTCATCATCGGCTCAAAGAAGATTTTAAATAAAACAGAGGTAATTGTTTTAAAGCGCATTTATTAGTTCGCGCACAAGAAACTCCAACATATGTCAATGTTTGAAAATGATAACACATAATCGGCAATATTTTTCATCTCCTGAGAATAGAAGGCTGTCCATACATCGTTATCATTTTCAGTATCTATCTGAAGGTAAGATATGCGAGCGTGGCGATGTTAATTAAACCGGAGCGCTCAGATAGCACGCTACACGATATAGCTTGTCAATAGAAACTCCCGGAGTGTCATTATATTTTCACGTAAAATCAACCACGTACGTGGAGAAATTGAACGGTTATTTTTCGTTTAGCTATCAGTTTCTCTCAAATATTCGCCAAACATTAAACAATGCATTTATTGCAAAACATTATTATAGATTATTACGACAGAATATCATAATACAAAATTTGTATTATACATTTATTACGTTTATAACATAAATGTAAAGAATTAAACAAAAGATAATATCATATGGCAAAATTATAATAATCTCTACGTATTGTTTTCCCAATAATTTCTAAGTATCGCTATCTTTTCAAGACAGTTCGGTTTTGTGTAACTAAAATATGAATTTTAAATGATGAAATTAATAACAATAATTAGATTAAGATATCAGTTATATTAATAGTCGCCTACGTCGAGATAGTTAACCAGCTTGATGTATCGATAATAAAGCCGTCCACATCCTTTTAGAGCGGGAATGGAGGACGTAAAGGTGACGCCCCGGCGGCTTTCGTTGTAATACCAGTGAAAGAGCGCTAAAGGCTTCGACACGCGCTGAAGTCGTTATACCTTGCCGCACATAAATAATTAATGACCATTTACTGGCGGTTATAAATGTGGCTTGCACCCTGGTTTAGTGAAAATGACTCGGTACGGTGGGAACATTCGCGCGTCATGAATCTACATGGTGTTTGAAGAGTTCTTTACCGCAATAACAATTGCATGCACGCGCATCACAATATTTAAAATAAATTTTACTGATCGTTGATGTAAAAGTATTGGAAGTAAATAAAAAATTATGGAAAATTTCGTGTGTTCTTGGAATCATTTTATAAATCTTGTTTAGAATTTTTTTCAAATATTGTAGATATCATAAAATTATTTTATAATATAATTTGAGGAAATACAAAAATGTAATTATTTCTTGGCTTAATTAAAATCAAAGAAGAAATTAAACTAAATATCTAACATATTATTTTTGGAATAAATAAAGGATATTAGTCATAAATTCATATTCCCAATTGAAGAATTTATCCAGGAAGGTTTGATATTTGTATGGGACGAATTTCGTGCACGTTATGGCAATAAAATTCTCCCACACAGCATCGGGATCACTGGTAAAGGCATTTCATGTTCCGCATGAAATAAATATCGAGTTGAATTTGTTACGAAGGCAGTCAGACGTGTACTGCGGATTGTGTTTATCGAGTCTGTTGATCTGGTTTTAGGGGTAGGGGATCGGGGTCGATTGTCATACAAGATTGATTGTTAAAATGCTTATAACTCAATTAATACGTGGTAGAAAAATCTCTTCTTTTTACTCTCTCTCTCTCTCTCTCTTTCTCTCTATAGATTACTGATATAATATTAATTGGTTGTGTAAAGTGGTTTACATCAAAAGGATTATATTAGGTCAATGGGAAAGTTCCGTCCATCTAGCGGCGAGTATCTATAGTTGGAATTGTCGATAACTCTAATGTCTAAATCAAGCTTAATTTTTTAGTTTTACTATCTGTCAATAAAATTCAGTATATAAAAGTATACGTTTGTATCAACAACATTGTTTCTTACTGCATCGAAAATGTCGAAATTTGATCCAAATAAACATCATTTGCGCGAAGTGTTAATCTTTTGCTTCAAATGGAAGAAAACTGCAGCTAAAGCTAATCGAATGCTTGTAGAAGTTTATGATGATAGTGCTCCTTGCGATAAAACATAGAGAATAATTTCGACGATTTCAAAGTGGTAATTTTGATGTGGAGAACAAGGAGCGTTCTAGATAGCCAAGAACATGATTTGAAGACAAAAAATTGCAGGTGGATGAAGACCTATGTCAAACGAAAAAACAACTTGCAGAAGCATTAAATTGTGCTCAATCTGTTATTTCCGATCGTTTAGAAGCCTTAGGAAGGTCTACAAGGAAGAAAAATGGGTCCTATATGAAGACATTGAAAGGCGAAAAACCACCTGCGAAATTCTGTTTGTTAGGCAACAAAGAAAGGAGTTTTTGCATCGAATTTTGACTGATGATGAAAAATGGATCTATTTCGATAATCCCAAACGCCGAAAAACCATTTGCTATCTAGGTCAACCATCGACATCGACGCCAAAACGCAATATTCATGGAAAGAAGACCATGCTCTGTATTTGGTAGGACTAGAAGGGTGTAGTGTACCATGAGCTGTTGAAATCTGGTCAAACAGTCATAGAGGATCTCTACCGAGAACAGATAATCCGTTTGAGCCGAGCATTCCGCGAAAAACGACTGGAATATGAGACAATTAAAGGCAGCATAAAGTGATGATAACAATGCTCGACCTTACGTCACTAAGATTGTTAAGGAAACATTCTTAAGGAAACATTGGAAGCACTTCGCTGGGAAGTGCTATCCCATGCGGCTTATTCACCAGACTGTGCCTCTTCCAACTACCATTTGTTTCGGTCAATGGCATTTGCTGAGAAACGCATCAATTATTATGAAGACGTCAAAAAATGAGTCTCTGACTGGATAGCCTCCAAGGATAAGTCATTCTTTCACCGCGGAATTCGCTTGCTGCCCGAAAAATGGGAAAAAGTCATTGCTAATGATGGACAAAATATCTTGACTGATGTACTTTTTCATTTTGATTCTTAAATGAAATCATTCTTTTTACAAAAAGACGGACGGAATTTTCCAATTGACCTAATCACTATTTATGTAATGTAAGAATAAAACAATGTATATATATAAATACTACACAATAAATTGCGTTGTGAAGTATTCACGTATTTCTTTGTCACTCGTTAACAAGGTAAAAAAGGGTCAAAGATTAACGTCTTTAACAATAAATTTCAAATACCTATTCGAGATTCAAAATATATTTAAAGTTTAAACGGTGAATTAAAAAATGTACAAGATGATGTGATGGAACGCATGAATCAATAAATTCGATGATACAGGAAAGCTGTTTGATGCACGTGCAAGCGTCTGACCATCTTTCGCATCCCCCGTTACTGCCTCTCTGTTACTGCGAATCGTTTATATGGGCCCCTCTGGGCCAAGGTGTACGTCGCATGTGAGCCGCAGTCACGTGGCTGTCACGTGCCGGGGATTACTAATTATGCCCCAAGAACGATCATAATATCCTGAACCCAGTGGGCACACTGCATAGATACAGTTAATATCTGGTACAGCAAACATCGCCGCTATTCACAGCTTCGATGTATGAATAAAGTTTCTTGCCTAAGGCGGAGGAAGAGGGGGAGGGGGGGATGAGGAGGCAACGTGAATGTTTGATTTTCGCACATAAGAAATGAGAATATATGAAGGACTTAAAGAAATTTTTAAACGGAAGGCCAGAGTAAGAGATAGTAATATTTTACAATCTGTATATACAGTGATACTTACAAAGTAAAATAAGAGTGATAATTATAGGTAGAGTAGACCGAAGCAAATTGGATTATAGGGCGAGTTGGATCAATGTAGATTTGAAACAGTCAGTTGATATTTGTCGTTAATTCTATTACTTTTTTATTTGAAAAACAGCTCCAAAAAACAAAAAAAAATAATAAAAATAACAATAAATGTAAATTAACAAGTCGATTATGTAGAATTGTATTACTATTATATCAGACGCTTAATGTTTTTCATGTAAAATTCTCTAAGAAGTTTCAATTATAAAAACTTTTTCCAGTCTAAAAATGTTTATACCTCTTTATACTCTCTATAATTAAATTCTCTCTAATTAAAGTATAAAAATATTCACTCTTGAAAATACAGTCTATGTGTGCCTATGTAGAAACGGATTCGAAAAACATTCGTTGAAGAATCTGTTTTCAAAATGTTTTTTTTTTGCCAGACATCCTAGCTATTATTTCGAATATAAACTACCGATATTTTACGTTCTCACGTGAAATATACAAATGTTTTTCGTCGGCGACATTGTATTTTGCAAGCGAAACAGTACATATTTTTTTACGGAAACAAATTCGTGTCACAAAAATCTAGGTTTTTTTTTTCAACAAACAAATCGGTTCCAGAAAAAATCGCCCATGTTTAATTATAGTTTGCGAAACGTATACACAGGCCGGATATGAATCGAAAGCGTGGCCTGGTGTGATTTCGCAAAGAATAATATTTGTATACTACTTTCCCATATTTGGATGTTACTTTCAAAACATCAAGGCTCGACTTCCGACTTATTTATCATTTTTTCTTGACAAACATTCATACGTATATTGCGTTAGAAGAGAGAGAGAGAGAGAGAGAGAGAGCGCAAAGCGCAGAATTTTCTCTAAGAGAGAGAGAGAGAGCGCAAAGCGCAGAATTTTCTCTAAAATAAAAGTTAAAAATAAAATTTTTTTACTTTTATATAACAATGAATAATTTAAAAAAATTTCTCTGTATCTCTCTTTTAATCTATTGGTGTCTAATATTATATAACATTATACACATGTACAAAATACATACACGTATATTAATTGTATATATTCTTTAGAATTATTTATGATCACAAGTTGGAATAAAAATTCAGATCAGGTACTGAGATTTTCTGCACCCTGTAAATGGACTTCATATCGTTCTTAACAAGTAATATTCGAATTTCTCAAATAGAAAAACTAGAATTTCTTTTCGTCGTCAGATGAAGAGACGAGCATTTCGCTGCGAACTAATCCGTCAATTCTGGCTTTCGATTCGGGTTTCCCATGAACGTCGATGCCACGTGACTTGTGTCAATAGGACGCACTTGGATATACCCGTCGGGACCCATCGACTGGCAAACGGCTGCGAATGTCTTTCCGGGTTCGCCGCAGCGTCGCAAACGGGAGAGCGAGTATTTGCAAAGTGACCGAGTTTCCGAAATTGGCGACTACGCGGCCGAGAAAACAAGGGCGAAACGCGAGCCCGAACCTGGGAATATTTTCCTGAGCAAATAAACGCGGTAGTCTGCGGATGAGAATTTACGCGGAATATATGAAATGTGTCGCTTGGATCGACAAAACGATAAATATTCCACGGCTAGACGGAATGAGCTTTTAAATTGTAACGCGCTACGTCTTGTACATTATACAAAATTATACTGTAAATAAGTTGATGGTTTATTGTCTGATTTGAATTTCACGATATTATTTGTATACGTGTGTTTATTTCAATAAACTAACGTTTCAAGATGTAGATACATCATTTAATATAAATTATAATATATATTTATGTAAATTTATATTTAATTATAACTATAAATTCACGATCGCATACGTCATCTCATGCTATATAACATCGCTTTTCTTTGCTGCAAGGTGTTTTACAGCCATGAATGAGCGGGTTAATCTGAAGATCCTTTCCGATTATTTCTCATAGTGCTTTCGCTAAACGATCCATGGCGTATCTTACGTATCGTACCTCACATCTCATCGTCGACAAGTTATTTCTTCCGTCTCATCGAGTCAGAGAGACAGGGAGACAAAGAGAGAAAGAGAAAGGGAGACAATAAGGGATGCGCGAATAACAGGGAGGCGTACCGGTAGCGGCCGATCGCCGATCGTGTAACGTCACACGGCTCTCCCACACGTGACGACACGTGGCGCCCACGCGGGGATCGTCCGCGCGCGCCCCCGCTGCGCGCGTGGTCGCGCGAGTGCGCGATGCTCAAGCGTGCGGAAAATCGCTCTTTGAAGTCCCGAAATTCGCTGTTAATCGCGATCTAACACTCACCTTCGTCGCGCCGCCGCGAGCCCAGCCCGACCGGGCGATATGTTTTTCAGCGGAAGTCGAGCGAGGGTGAAACGTCCCTCTGCTCCTCTCCACCGTCGTTCCTCGATCGCGTCCGAATCAAAATCTCTTCACAGAGACGGATACGCAAAACGGGGGGGCGGGAGGGGGATTGAAGAACTGCGGGTGGTGGAGGCGCGCAGGGTAACAAGGCCGATGGGGGACGACGGGGGTGGGATGAGGTAATTGTTTGCCAAGCGTCTATATTGCGCGTTCGGCTGGTATCGGGGAAATACCGCGTGACGCGACATTGTAATCGATCACGGCGATTTCTCGGATGATTTTTCATTGCTGAGGTTTTCGATCGAAAAAACCCTTTCGATTTCCCAAGGCTGTATCAAGCTGTATAATCTGTGCAAGAAGTAACTCAAATTAAAAATCCACTTTCCGTGTGAAAGCGAATGTTGTACGTATGAAACAGATTCAATATCGAAAAGTCAATATTTATATTTATCAGCACAATTTTATAGTTTAAATGAAAGTTTTCTCATTTTATCTTAACCTCTTTATAAAACATGTTCTATTAAAATAATTTTTAATCGAGGTTTTATAAATCGACGCCAAACTTATTGTATTTTACTTTCAAATATAATACAAAAAATCTAATCCTTTTTTATAATTCTTTCATTTTGATTAAAAAGGATGTACATATATAATACATTCTTAAATTTCACGTTATTGTTATCTCTTGCTTTACGCGAATTAATTTGCATTAAAAACGCATTGTTGATTCTAGTTAATGGAGAAGCAGTGGAGAAATATATTATCAATATTGAAGTCTGCATGGTATGTATGTGTGTGTGTTTGAATTTGAATGTAAAAGAGATGAGATTTTTTAAAAAGAATTATTTTAAACCTTATAATACCTTATTACCTTTAAAAATTCTGCAATTTCGCAAATGTGTGAATTTTATCTTAAATTCAGGCACTACGTAACAGCTAGTCGTTTTATCGAAAACATTTTGGGGGACAACGAAATATGATCGTTCTCTATATCTGGGCGCGGCACGTAAAACGCAATTTCTGTCGTCAGGTGCGCCCTTCGTGTCTCGGAATATTTACTTTTCTGGCGATATGAATAGTTATTATGATAAATAGCAATATGCCCGACATTCCGAGGCTTGCGTGTAACTCCTGCCGAGGCGGTATCAAGGTTTGCATTCATTTTTCAAGGATACCAGCCCGAGAGAGAGCTGAGAGGGAAAAAAAAAGTCTTTCCTTTGACTGCGATTTGAATTTATGATAACCGAAGCGCGACAGAAAATAAAACGTTTCTTGTAATAATCATATGAATATTCATATACGTACAGCAATAGTTTTAATATCCCCAGACAATTATCCTAGGCGCTGATGTCACCGACAATGATATAAATGTAAAGTGAAACGAGCGCGGACGAAAATTATTCCGTTTTTAAGTCCGTTGACTTTCACAGGTTTTTCCCCGAAAATTGCGCAAATGTACAAAAATTTGAATTATGAATAACTTTATTACGTTTCGTCATTTCCAGCGTATTAAATCCTCATCAACGTGTAAGCCAAATAAATGCGCGATTGAAATGCGTTAACGGCATGCTTTGCATAAAGTTATGTTACAATTTTCAGTAATCATTTGATATGGAACGCAATGCGACAGTGTATGCTCTTGTTGAATAATGTACAAAGTACAGCGCACTCTTTCGAACATAATTTTAATGGCAACAAGTTTTTTTTATATCGCATTAATTTTAAATTTGCAAAAAACTGTCATTTTAACATTAATAAGTTACAATAGACTGTTGTATAAATAAATCAAATAAATAAAAAACAGCCAAGTACGATCGAAGCGACATTGGCGTCCAATAATATTTCTATGTAAATTACTTTTCTAGTTCTTCAATTATTTATTATTGACTGTTTATAGATTTTATATTAACAGTATCATTTACTGAAGATTATAGAATGCAAAAAATGTTTTATAATATATTATATTACATTTTGTATATGTCATTTTTACAAGAATTCTTTAACTAATTAAAATTAAACAATTGTGTCTACATATATTATTTAAAATTGCCAACTTAGATGTGGAAAATGAAAACCTACAAAAATTATTCATCAATTTGTCAACGTCAGTCAACGTCAAGAAAGAAAATGACTGTAAGAGAAAATGGATAAAAGGATAAAATATTTATGTAGTAACAGATACAATACGTGAATAGGTTTGCCAAGATTGTTTTTCTAGCCATGTCATGCTAAATAGAATTTTAAAACTTGAATTGTCACGCGAAGAGAAGATATACTTTTTCAAAGACTTAAAGGAAGAAAACACTCTTTTTGTTGTGTAAAGAAAGTACGTTGAGTAGGTACCTGAAAACTGTGGCCGTTTCGCTTTATGAAGTGTTACTGAAAATGTATTGAGAACTGTAACGGTCTTTTTGCTTTGATGTGTTGGGGTGAAAATTTGTTCTCAGCTCTGTTCGATGGATATGACAAACCTACTGTATCAACCTAACGCGATTTGCAAGAAGAATTTATCAATTACACTCTATGATGTCGCATGCAAAACGATAGTTACATTGTTTTACATTATTGCGCAGGTAGCAACCTCCGGTACTCGAGGGTAATACGAGTGAATTCGGTTTGAACTCGGGCCGGGAGGCGTTCCTTTATTGAACCGTGCGATGCTAAAGCCCGAATGCCAAAGAGTAGCGGGATCGGAAGGAACGTACGAACCCTCCTTGGTCTCTCTCTCTCTCTCTCTTTCCCCCTCTCCTTCTCTCTCTTTCTCTTTCCCCCTCTCCTTCTCTCTCTTTCTCTTTATCTCTCTCGCTTCCTCTCTTTCTCTGTAGTATCCTGGTGCCGGGGTAACAGGGACGCATTCCAGGGAGGCGCGCAGCTGCTTTCAGCTACGCTTCGCGTCCTGAAGCTGCGTTTTAGCCACGTTTCCCGTATAACCAGTGGCGGATTATCACCGAGACGATTGTTTTCCTAAGTATCGAGATCCTCGACAGTTTCTCTTAAAGACGTAATCATTATTGCTTGTTATTAAATTATTATTAGCTGTTATCTTGGTATCTGATTTAATTATTTATTCAATATTAATTATTATTATCAATCTATGATTATGTGTTAATTTATTTTTATTATTTGGCTGAAACTACTTCTTAGACATATATTATCATTTTTTTTATTCGTGTTAGACTTTTAATGGGGGCTGTACCCTGTATGTATAGTCGAAAATAATATATTATATATAACGCTCTTCTGAATCTATCTCAAGAGTTAACCGATCCTGTCGGCGTCTTGGATAGAAGATCTCAAAAGCTCAGCTTGCGCTCGGGGCGTTTGGATGTTCTCCGCCACTGCATACACCGCTCTCGTTTCGCTCTCGTATGGGCGCCGCGCCGTGGCGCATTCCTAACAAAGTAGTCATCACGCATTCCTGGGACGCAATCGTGAACTTCCACCCTCGTTAGCAAAAGATGGATTCGTGCGCGCTAGACTAAAGAGGACACGTTATTAGAATTCATCCCGTGGCTGTCAGAGCGGGGTGGCAGGATGACATCAAGTTTGAATTCCATCGAGCCCCCCGAAAAGCGACGATTCGATAGCGACTTTTTTCCTTTCTTCTTTGTCATAATGCGAGGGATATGTGTATTGTTCACCGTGAAAGGTATATTCGAATTTTCTGCGGGAGTTAAAGATACAGATATTTGCTGTGTAGAAAAGAAATAAGCACGCATGAGCATGATTTTAATAATGATCATGTTTCAATGTACACTGTCAATCACTAAAAATCTATAGTATACGTAACATGACGGCACTGAGACGAGAATCTACTAAGAAAGTCGAGATTAATAGTTTGACTAGTGTAACAATAGATACTTTTAAAGTACATCTGTGAGAAAATAGATTTATTCTGCTCAGATGTGTGTATATTTCAATATTTCTTCATTTATCTTAACCCTACTCAGGGTATTATTGTTCTTTCTAAATAGCCACTATACCCAACTGCGTTAATTTTAAAGCCTGAGAAAATTATTCCTTTTGTAAAATTGTTTGGACACATACGGTACGCACACAAAGGACTAGAATTTTTGTCTAGAGTTTATCTTCAATGTTTTAAAATATATCATGCATTTTCAGAACGTGTGCAACATAAAGCTTTAACATCGTAGAACTGTATATGCAATGTTTCGTAGGCACCCTTTCTTTGCGTGACTAAAGGGAAGTTGGATGACCTGTACGAACAGGGATTTTCTCCACAGGATGTATAATGCTCGAACAGTATCGGCATAATTACACGGCTGACGTTAGTGTCACATCCTAAACAGTATGCCGGAGAAGGGTAGGGTTTCGAATTGCATGCACCTGCAAAGAACCCCATATTTCATCTGATGCTGCAGCGACTTTTGTGCTTTTACGTGCCGTGAAATGGTAAGGGTCATTGAGCATCCCTAATTTTTCATTGTCCCGAGAAATAAAACCAGGATCGATAACTGGATCCTAGATCGAGATTCGGATTACATCTGGAACAGCGCGGCTTTAACTCTTAACGCCCGAAGTGCGATAAAAGCTATTGTTCATAGATTAAATTACACAGATTTTTCGAGAGTATGCCAAACTTTGTAAATCACTAGGTTTTTTTTTTCCACTAAAATAGAGAACCGCAAATTTAAATCGAAAAGACCAATAAAACGATATACTGTTGCGTTTTAAAAGTTTCTTATATGAATGATACAAAATCATTCGCTATGAAATTATTTTAATACAATTTTGTAACTTTAATTTTACACGTGTACTGCTATATCTAATATTAAATAAAATAAAAGAAAATAATTGAAAATTAAATAGATAATTGAAAATAGAAACGAAGAAATTATCATGAATAAAATTACATGTATTATACACAATAGAAAAAAATTATTTCTTCCCTCATACTCATATAAAAATCTTCAAAACGAATCATTCTAAAACATGAAAAAATTCCAATTGTTTATTATTAAAATAGAATTATAGGTATCTACAAGTAAATGAAGAGAGAATTTGGATTTCCTTTAATAAATTTTTAATTTGGTTTAATTTACGAATTTTTTCATCTATTTCCAAGGTATCTATAAGTAAAGGATTCGTAGATCCTACACGACGTATGGTGACTGTCGCGTACGATTAAGTCTGAATACTAACTGGACATCTCGGACGGAGGGGAACGGGGGCTCCCTCGACCTGCACGTGTTTCCCCCGAATATTTTGCATCACCATTACCGCCAACTTGATGCCCCTTTGTATCGTGCACCGGAGGGGCAATGCCGTAGTTTCATTCCCAACTAGGCGTATCATTGGGGGATTCGTACCGCGCGCAGCACAGGAACAGAGACAAAGAGATCTATATAGGCTTTTATTTGGCAAACATCGCCGATGGACGGCCCGTACAAAGGACGGCATTGTCGCATATTTACGCGGACTGACAAACGGCCAAATACTCAGTGCGCACCGACTTTCGGCGAAAAAATATGTCCGCAGGCAGTCTTGCTTGAAAGTGGCATCGGTTATTAGCTGAATCTGCGGGGGCAAAAGCTATATACGTCGAAAAAAGAGCGGAGGCTGATCGACAACGAGCGCTACTCAAGTCTACACAAATAGATTCATGTCAATATAGCGTTTCGATATCTTCTCTTTGGGTTTTTTGCGTTTTTGTCTGTCATATTTTTCGATAGACTTTTATGTTAAATTGAATAGTTATTATAAAATAGTTCAAACACACATCTATATTTATCTAAAATAAATATTACATAAAATTATATTAGGATCGATGTTCACCAGTGGAAACTTCGTATTGCTCAAATTATCTAAAAGTTGAGTTAGCTATATTGTTAAATAATTCCACACGAATTTATCCACACATCTCTAATTCTGCAAATTGCTCAGCGAGTTTAA
The DNA here is from genome assembly GCF_001594065.2 of Cyphomyrmex costatus. NCBI lineage: Eukaryota > Metazoa > Arthropoda > Insecta > Hymenoptera > Formicidae > Cyphomyrmex > Cyphomyrmex costatus. The sequence goes on from NW_017275207.1 coordinate 6,108,143, forward strand.
TTTATATATTTTTTACAATAAAATTATTTACAGCTGATAAGCATGACATTTTAAATTCTTCTTTCATTTCTTCTACCTTTTTTAGATATAGAAAATTATGTATTGTATTGTTAAATTAATCTCTTCTCCGATAATATAATTATTTCTATAATCAGTTGGACTTTTTGTTATTTTTAACATATATTTTTTACCGCGTGGGATAAACTTGCTGCTCGCTCTTATATTGATTCCAACAATGATAAAGCCAAGATACACATATAGGAGGTAGAGAAAGCTGTCATTCTATAAATTTATCTTAAATTGATAAATTTTTGTTTTGTATTGTATGATAAAAAAGGAGATGTTGGCGGCGCCTAAAATTGATGTCCGACGAGATACGTCACTGAATCCGGCAATGGTCGGTCGGATATTGATCTCCGCTCGTACGTCGCCGCCGGTTGAGGATCACTGGTGCCGTTTTACCCCACCGCTGTACGGGCTCGCTCTAGCAAGGGCGGTTCCGAGCAACCGCCAATCGCGCTTCCACCGTTAGCTTCCACGGGGGTTGAACCCGCCCTCCTCACTTTCGCGTCGATGCCCCGTCTATCTCCAATGACGAAGACGAGACGCACACCTGCACACCCACACAAACGAGAAGGTAGAGAAAGCTGTGTGGGGGATGGGATTTGGAGGAAGGGAAGAAAGGAGAGAGAGAGGGGGATGATTTTCGCTGTCGACGAAGTCAGCGATTTCGTCAAAAAAGCGACGGAGCTCGCACTGATGACACATACGAAACCATTACGTACGGAGTGCGTTCGGTGCTGATAGTGGACAAGTGGATGTGGAAGTGGTCGGGGTACGAGTGCGGAAATATCGAGAGCGGTCGTCGTCTTCGTGTCCAGAATGCGATGCGGTCGTGGCATCTTGTGTCCTAAGGTCGTCCGGAAAGATCGTTGCGTTGAACTCGCACGTCGCAGCCCCGGCAGTTCGTCATGAGACTCGGATGACGTACGGCATTGCCCGTATCAAAAAACCGGTGAGGGCTAAACGCGACGATTGTCCTGGCCGTCGCTTTCCGCCGCTGATCGGAGGCACGAATATTCTAATCAAAACAAGATCGATGTAAGGGACTAATTTAGATTAGGCCTGAACTGACTTACTCAAGTGGTTAGATAGAGAGTTTGTTGTATTTCTATATATATTTAGCGCAAAATAACGCGAAGTTCTGATTTTTGATGATAAGTGATATTGCAGAAGCTGAACAATTTGAAGGATCAATTAGTCGCCGAGACGAGGAGCAAGTGAAGTGTGATCTATCGTCGAAAAACTTGAATCAAAAGTTCTAGCAAGACTTAAAGAGACACCTTGACATTTTCGAAATAATCGGAAGCCAAGAATAAAAACAGGCAAGAAGAAAACAGAGTGGTAGAGTTTTTTTTTTGAGAAAATAAACTTTTCCTTCTGAGATCTAACCCATCTGTCTTTGATCTAAAGACTTTTTATTCGGACATTGTGTGGCCTTCAAGTGTTTAGAATTCCAGCGAAAGCTTGCAGCAAAAACTTTAAAATTCCTTACAGCTCAAAAACTTTCTATCTTCAAGGTTCCAGTCAGAAGACACCATGTTGGAATTTTATCCTCCAGCACCTGGTTCTTTTAATCGTCAAAGCGAACCGGGCCAACCCTTGCCGACGGTTCCGCCTATTCCCTTTCGGCCCACAACTGATAATAATAATGCAGGTGAGAACAAATTAATAAAATGCATAAATAGTTTGTATTTTTATTCCGCGATATATACGTTTTTAAATTCCAAACACTCGAACGCTTTAAGACAATTAAAGAAGATAGTAAAGATATGATCGTTTGATCTATGATTTTTTATTCTCGAAAAATGTAAAACTATAGGCTGTATTCATAGTAAGATGTAAGAGTAAAAAATTGACCATACACAGTCGAATGTGAGAAGAATAATTGACTGTGATTTCTTACTCTTACTTTTTACTCCGTGTATTACAGACGACGCATTACATATTCATCTTAAGACTAGTCTTAGGCCGGTATTCATAGTCAATTCTTATATTCAAGATCGTTTTAAGTACAGTCTTAAGATGTCACGAACCAATCAAAAGCCGGTATTCATAGTCGATTCTTATTTCAAGATTACTTTAAGTTATGTCTTAAGATGCTAAAGTGGTCCTCTGATTGGTTCGTAACTCTTCAAGGCTGAACTTAAGACGGTCTTGAATATAAGAACTGACTAAAGGGCTGCATTCGCGTCTTAAGACATTACTTAAGACAATTAAAGTCTTCAAATAAGAACTGACTATGAATACCCTAAGCTAAGTTCAAGCCGTAAGAAATTGACCTATCATCATCGATTATTCTCCTCACATTCAACTGTGATTCTAGTCAATTTATTGAGTTTAAGTTTACTTAAAATCTCATTGTAGATGTTGCTTGAAACTTCCTCTGATCAATGAAATGATCGTACAATATCTCCAGAAAAAATCTCCCAAATTTTTATAATTATTTACTTTTCTAAAAGTATTAAAAATATTGCTTCAGAAATTCTTGAAAGTTTTAGGTCATTATTTTAGATCACATCGACTATTGATTACTTGTTTAATAAAACCAAAAATAAATATTTGCAATAGAGCTATTAAATATATTACATATATACTATTTTACGCGTTTTACAGTAAAAAAAAACATTGAATCTATGTTGAGAGAGATGCGATCGTGTCTCGCGTAAAGTTACGCGCAGTGGACGGCAAGGTGGACCGTGTATCTATCCGCACTACTGCGTTTTCTTCTACCTGTTTACCTACACAAACGATATCCAACCGATTTCGATTCACGGGACATCGCGTTTAGGAATAGTGAGATTGCGAATACCGCTATAATACGTCGGGCGTTTTTTCCCGCAGAACCATCCGTTTCGGTGAAGACGGAGTCCGGCCTCCTCGAGACTATCTGCGCCGGCTGCGGTCGCACCATCGCCGACAAGTACGTGATGCGGGTCGGCGAGAGGAATTACCACGAGGAGTGTCTCTTGTGCACGGCATGTGGCGCGATGCTGTCGCACTCGTGTTTCATACGCGACCTCAAGCTCTACTGCCGTTCTGATTACGAAAGGATCTTCGGGGTGAAGTGCGCGCGGTGCATGGAGAAGATCAGCTGCTCGGATCTGGTGATGCGGCCGGTATCGGGCCTGATCTTCCACGTGGAATGCTTCGCGTGTTGCATGTGCGGCCAGCCGTTGCCACGGGGCGCTCACTACATCCTCAGACAGGGCCAGCCGATCTGCAGACGAGACTTCGAACACGAGCTGTTTCTAAATAGTCCGCAAGGTGAGTGTCGCCTGTGTTTTATTGTGTTTTATGGACATGAGTGTATGCGTAATTGCGTTCCATCTGCATTAAGTTTCGAGTTCTCGCTCGACCGTTTTGAAATAGCGAACCTATTTGGATTATAATTCTTCTCTCTGAAGTATAATACATAGATAGACTAGAAAGGTAGGAAATACTCGGACAATTTTTATTTTAAATAATAACAAAGTCATTTGAAGTGAACACTTTGTTGTTAAAAGAATATGATAAACTATAAATGATTCTTTTATATATAAATTTGATTTGCTGTATACATTGATAAAATATGTGTAAATAACAGCGTAAATAAAGAATGTTACTGCCTGATAGAAATTGTATCCTAATCGAAAAGAAAGATAGTAATTTGCATTAAATGATAATTGCTTATCGAGAACGTTTTCAGAAAAAAATAATAAATCAAATAAAAGATTTTTGTCGTTAAATATTATACGCTATTATCTATATTTAAAAAAATGCTTTTACAAATTTATTATGAATAATAGCTACGCAGCTAATCGACGGACATGCTTACTAAAACGTATTTTCCGGTGATTATCGTAGCATTTCATGGGATGTTTTGCAATAAAAGCAAAAGTGTTTTGTGGATTTTGAAATTTAATTAATTTTACTCATCTTTCTATAGAGAGAGCAGTTTCTACATTTTTTTAAATAACGAAAGCAAGAAGCAATTTTTACTTGAGATTATGTTCATAAAAAACCGTGTTTTCAAAAAAAATAATCCTACGTGAAGAATAAGATTAAATAATAAAGAAAATATTATGAAGTTTTAATCAGATCAAATAGTTTTTGAGATATCCAATTTTGAAAACATTGTTTAGAAAAGAAAAACGTGCTTAATCTTTCTCAATCGTGAATATCTTAAACAGTCAGTTCTTCTTATTTCTCGGGTTTCTGGTATATATCATATAACTTACCTTTCTTTTCAGAAATAAATAAAAAATGATTTTTACTTTGATTAACAATATTAAATTAAGAATCTCATAGAATATTCCTAATATTCCTAGTATTTAACGGCAGGAGCCATATATCAGTCGATTTATAGTTTATTTTATAATTTTGTTAATTTTTACTGGATTTGATTTATATGTATAGATTTACATCTTAAGAAAATACGAAGACAAAAAATTGATTTTATCTGGTTTCCAACCTACTATCTCTCTTTAAGGAACTCAATATTGATGATGTATGCACGGACGTAATAATTTCTTTCGTACAATAGAAAGACCGTTCTTACATGAAATATGTATGAAATATACCTAAATCAGTATTGGCATGAATGAAAATGTGTGATGTGCGTATCATTATGTTGCATGAAATGAGTTTCCACAACATATTCATTTCTACATGAAATCACAAGCTCTATTTTCATCCTCTCGTTGATAGAAGCATTAACTGATATTACAATTGAGCGACTCTGCGAAAGGCTTAGTTAAGTAAATATCTCGACGTAGTTTACTCGTGCAGAATAAACCGAAAGGAGATCTAACGTTTCTTGTATGTACTGTTTTCTGTGACAAAACAAACTGCTCATTATCTTTCGTATCGTCTTGTTTCGATTCAAACACGTATCGATTGACGTGCCATTTCCAACGTCAAATTATAATGAATTGGGAATTGAGATTGGCGAGCGATACGAGCTTTTGGTCGCGAAATAATTTCACAAAGCCTCCCCTCAACTATTATCGCGGAATGCTTGAAAATACACCGAATAACAATAAAATGAAAAACCGTTGAGAAACGCATTGTACATACCTTGTTGCATTGTTCGCAGGTTGTACTACAATCTAAAGACATCCAAAGTAAAAATCTACAGGAATTTCGAAACAGGGCTGTTCCTTTTCAAGGTAATTACATTTAAATCAAGTGATAAACGATCGAAAGCGATATCGTATGGGGACGCCTGTTTCGCGGCGTTTTCCTAAAACTAGACATCGTTGAATTCGCCAATCCTTTCTCGCATAATCGAAATATCGTGATAATGTACAATATATCTTGCTACCAAGAAGGATGTGGAATTTATTCCATGGCATTTATCCGACCGATATCTCGACATAAATTTATAGCACGCGTTTCGAGATATTTTATGTGTTATCGATGACGATAGAAAATGATAAAAGAGCAGTTTGTGAGCCACCTATTTCTATATATATATATATATTCCTTTATCACTCTTTCTCTTTATATTACGCACATGAATGCGAGAAATCGCACAACAGAGAAACATTGAAAAAGAGATCTCGATAAAAATTTTAAAATAAATCTAAAAATTTTCACGGGGTAATGAAGCATTGCGGAAATAAATTTTTTAAAAATTATATCAGTATCGTGCAAATATTTCTGCCGAGTACCGCGTCGGTTTTAATTGTTCATCGCGCTTTTATTAATGATCCGCAATTTAAACAGCGATCTCGCTCATTGATTTGATCGACAATTCCACTGTTCGCCCAGTATTCCCACGGAGCGAAACAATTTTTAACAATGGAATTTTCAGAATTCTCGAAATATCCGCGCGGAAAATGGAATCCGCTCGCGTATGGCCGGTGCGTTTGTTCGCGGCCGACATATTGCCGCGCCGCGGTACATATGTTGCACGGTAGGCGTGGCCTGCGCTTTGTCGGATCACTGTCTGATCGAAACCACCCGTATCTACTGCTCGACTTCGACCACTGCCTCTTGCATCTGACGATCAATCCGTCGCACTGGGGTCACGAAATTCGAAACGCGAACTTATTGTTTCCGCAGTGATTATTTATTCGCTCTTATTATTCTCCATCTCACTTTGTCGTTCAATGTTATTTTCATAAGCCTTCGTGTCATAGATTTGTCCTTTTTAGCTGAACTTTTTACGTAATTCTCTATTCTCTGTTTCTCTCCAAAGTGGAAAGAAAAAGAGATAAACTGTGCAAGAAATTCAATTAAAGGAACAGGCTTAATTGGCTCTTTTATTAATTTTTATAAGAACAGACGTTTTACCAAATAAATTAAAAATATTAATGTATAATATACAATAAAATAAGAGAATATATGTATAAACGTATAATATTTTTTCAATATGACATTAAAAATTATAAATAAGTAAAAAATTAATGTTTTCTGGTAAAATAAACAAAATAAAGATAACTGTAGGCGAATAGCTCTCGCCTTTTATTATTAATTCAATTTTCTTCTTATTCTTTTTTATATTAAAAATTATAAAGAGAAACGTATTATTCTTTTTACGTATTACTTAATTCTGTTGTATTCTTTATTTATTTATTTGTTGCTGTTAGCTGTGTGTGAATGTATGAAGTGTTTTTTTTAATATTGAAAAGTATAGACACTTGAAATAAAAAATTAATATGAAATAAGAGAAAAGCGATGCTGTACACGTAAAATATTTATAAATATAAATGGATCGTATTGCTACAGATGATGACTTATTGGACGAGAATCGACCACGGGATGGCCGTCGGGGTCCAAAACGGCCGCGGACGATCCTTACGTCGGCACAGCGACGTCAGTTCAAGGCGTCGTTCGAGGTGTCTCCCAAGCCTTGCAGGAAAGTTCGCGAAGCACTCGCTAAGGACACTGGCCTTAGCGTGCGCGTGGTTCAAGTGTGGTTCCAGAATCAGCGCGCGAAGATGAAGAAACTCCAGCGGAAGGCCAAAACGGAGCCCGGATCCGATAAAGAGCCAAAGGAGGAGCGAAGGACGGAAAGTCCACACAGCGATCACAGTAAGTGGCCTTTTTGTCTTATTAGTCCAAGACCGTATCGAGAATTCAACGCACTACTGATCCTGAAGTACTTTTTTAAATCTGAACGTGAGGTTTCGAAAACGTTATTGTCTCTACGCATTGTACTTTCAATACCCGATTAATAAATAAATTTTAATAATTTTCGTCGTATTTTTATCACATTTGGGCTATCTATTTTTTTTTTTTTTATTCAAGTAAGATCAAAGTGTAGAATCGAGGAAAAACGCGCGGATTTGCGAAGACTGGTTAATGGGGCTTAAATAAACGAATGAGTTCAATGTCAATTGTCTAATCTCGTTCGCAGGTCATTACTTGAACGCCCTGAACATGCGCGATGGGGAATCTTCTAGCTTCCCCTCAGCCACCCAACCGCTCAACCCCAATAACCCGTACTCGCCCGACGGTAAGTCTTTACTCACCGTAGAAACTCATTTGCGCACCGGTGTCACAAACGGTATGTGCGTACTAACGCGTTTGCGTTCCGACAGTTGTTTACAAGGTATATCCCAGAACATGTGGACGATATTTTTGGGAGCAGACATTCTGCGGTTGATCTGTATAGTCGACTCACTAACAAATTTTTATGGAAATGTTGTAAACATTTATGAGTTGCAATTTGTACAGCATTTTAACATTTATTATTACAAATACTCTTTTAAATCCCTGAATTATTTTATAATAGTTAACGTAAAAATAAATTGTTACTAACGAAAAATTGATTGCCGATTGTAATTGACATATATTTTATCTGTCGTATTTTTGGTGATTTATTATAACACAATGACATGATAATGTACAAAAGGCGAATGAATAAAATTGATCAAATACGCTGTTAAAAACAAAAAATCGAATCTATAGAAATGTATGTCAATTGCATTTGCTAAATAATTTTAAAATTATTTTTATTATTATATAAAGTAGTAAAAATGTGTTTAATTATTTTATGTGTTTCTATGTTTATTTTTACATTTATCATAAAAAGTTTAGAAACTTAAATTGAACATATTAAAAATGCTGTAATTATTGTATTTCGACATATTTCAAGAACGTTTCTATTAAGCAAAATTTGTTTACTCCAATTCTTTTTTTAATCAAAGCTCAAATATATCTATACATTTTTAGAACCTCCAACAATTTTATGTGCCCACTCAAATTCAAATCAAATAGTTTCTATGTAGAGAACGACAATTTCTTTTTATATCCCGCGTCTGCAATTTTTAATAGTTTTTTTTCGATTCCAATCAAATTTATTATTTAATATCCAACTATTGGATATAAAGAAACTCATTTTTCTTTTCCAACGCAGTATATAATTTATTGTGTTAGACAATATTTTTCATTGTCTAATTTTGTATTATGTCACAGAAGTCTTCTCATTGTTGCAACTTGCATACCAGTTTAACAACATCTCGGAACGGTCGCATCTCGTCGAAGTGGTACTTTGTGAGAAACGACGAAATGCATATCTTTTTTTCCAGACGCATACCCGGGCCACTCGGGGGAGAGCTTCTGTAGCAGCGATCTGTCCCTGGACGGTACAGACGGCGGCTTTGACATCGGCGAGAACGATGGCGGCGGCGCGGACGGTAGTCATCAGGGTGCCTCGCATTCTCACCATGGCTCATCATCGCACGACACCCCGTCGCTGTCGCAGAGTCTGCACGCGGCCATCAACAATCCCATCGACAAATTGTTCATGATGCAAAGTAGTTACTTCAGCGGCGATCACGCGTAATCCAAGTTTCCCTCTTTCTTCCTCTCTCTATCTTTTTCCCTCTGTCACTGTCCCTCCGAAAGTCTCTGGAATTCGTCGCTTATTTCTCATCGCCTTCACCCTTCTGCGTCCTTTTCCCTGTTCTACGAAGTGATTTGCTTTGTCAACGAGCAAGCTGACGTAGCATTATTATTCAATTTCCAGCATTGAAGTGATCGCTATCAGTTTGTTGAATTTAGACGGTTTTCTATGCTGGTCGCTGCTAACCCATTTCTGGCCGACGTTGTAAAAATTTTATTTTACTTTTATTTTTACATTTTTTTCTAGATGACTTGATGTATTTTTAACATTTGAATTTGCAATCTCGACGAATTTTCAAAAAATATTTACTTTTCCTTCTGTTTCAGACAAAAATCTGTATTTATCCTCTGTGTGTAATAAATGCATATTCATAAAAACGTGTTACGAAGAATAGTTATTAAAAGTTTTCCTTAATTATATATTTTTCATTCTATGACAAAGACATCGGATGTATTAAAACTATAATGTTATGTTAATATAAAGATTTTATTCCTACGAACATTTCATGCTTTCAACAGCCTGGCTGCAGAAAAATTATCACAATGAAATACTTTTTTCTGAGTAAAATGAAAAACGAATTAAAAGAATACAGTAAAAAATGATAAAGTAGAAAAGTCAATATGATGGAAGAAACAATGCTTGTAATTTTTTAAATAATTGGTATCTGTACGTATATATTATGTATATTTATATGTATTGTATATATTATATTATTTACACCGTAAATTTTTAAGAATACTTTAAAAATGTTTAACAAGCTACTTAAATAAATCTGTCGATATCATAACGTTATTAATATGTAGAGTATAATAAAGCTAATAATAATTATAACAATAAAATTGATATTTATAAAAGCTATACTATCATTTTTATCGTTTATACATATATTATTCTAATTTCTCACACACATTTATATTTAATTTATTTATAATTTATTAATATTCATTTCTTACAACTTATTCCTTATTTTTCAATAATTCATATAAATGTTAAATATGCATGATGAAAAGTTTCTGTATCAAGAACAGAAAGACTTCGTATATTATCATGAAAATATATTTAAGAAGTTTAAGAAGATGTACAAGAAAAACTATGCTATAAACCATCTACTATCATATATGTTTCTATTTTTTTATTAATAAAATTGTACATATTTAAAAACTTCATTTAATTATACATATTAAAAATCCTTTTCTTTTTATGTTTGATAATTTGTTTAGTATTATTATATAATATTACATAATATTATTATACACATAGAACGTACATTAATTAAATAAAAAAATGTTACAATAATTAAAGCAATTTAAATTTCTTATCTTTTTTTGTAACAAACGGAGTTTTACTTTCAAATTTTTCTGAAAAAAAGACGAGATTCAGTTGTTTTCTTCTATAATATAAGTTATATAAGTTAAAAAATTATTTGATAACGTAATAAAGATGTTAAAAAATAACCCCTTGTTTGATATTTTTTTGAAGCCTGAAACAGTAAAAAATTTAAATTTAGAGAAAAAAGCTCCATATCGCAAACGAGAAAGAGAGTGAGAATATGATTGCAGACGGAGGAGATGTTATCTGTTTAATTATTAAGTATGTATATAATTGACAGCACATTAATGATTCAGGGATTAAGAACACACAGAAAGTACTTTCTGATCTTTTTTCACATATAAAACGGTATATTCAGATGTTTAATGTATTTTACATTTGTTCCTTTTTCGTGATCATTACTAATCTATAACTTGCGTCTCAGCTGTTAGCGCAGTAACTATTGTCGCCTCTACATATAATATATCTCACTACTGGTGGCAGGCTTTCTCTTGTTTTTGTTCTGATTTCAAATCATTCTCTTTTGTGTTATACTACTATCTTGATAACAAGTATCAGGATAGTAGCAACGTGTTTTTATCAATATGATAACGCTCGTAACATGCATGGGAATTAATGTTTAACTATTATCGTTTTGCGTGACATATTTTTATTAAAAATATCAATATAATTTCTAACAAGATTTTATATGTTTTTCTGGATTAAAGCTTAAAACTAATTTAAGATTTGCTTAAATAGGAGTATTTAGACACTATTCAACAATAACGTATTAATAGTTATAGACACTATTTAACAATAACATCTTGCGATTTTTAAAAGTTATTTTCAGATTGCAATATTACTTTCTCAGTCTAAGAATATTTTACATTTGCGACTATAGCATAGTGATATTTTTTTCAGTCTAACATTATAGCGATGGACAATTGTTTTTATTTTACTGAAGGATTTCTATTTCTATGTGAACGTGAGCAAAAAGAAAAAATATTATACAAGATAATTTACTTAACTTTAGATATGTTTGTCGTTTTAAATAATAAAGATAAGAATCAAAGCAACAATGTTTTAAGATTTCAAAGAGCAAGTAATAGGCAATATATAAAATTTTGTTTTTGTAATATAGTTTAAAAGAGATTTTAAGAACTCTATTTTTTTTTAAATGAAATTTTTTATATAAGAGAAATACAAGATAAGATAATCAATATATTTTTACTCAAAATTAATATTTTATAGAAACATAAAGTATAAAATATTTCATTAACTATTGATCTTTTAATAATTTAATTTTTTAAATACATTTTTATTACTTTTGTATACAGAAAAAAATGTTATATAAAAAATTGTGAGATTCTATTTAAAGAAACTCAAGTTACTATATTTTTATGCATAAAAGTATTACCAATAAGTGCTTTACGAATGCTTCTTAAAATATCTTAAAATCTTATAACTTTAATTCGTTTTGTCAAAATAAAAAAATATATTAAAAATATACATGTTAAATAGATCACTTTGTATATACAGATAAGATGTTTGTGATACATACGAAAACTACGAATTTCTTTTAAAGAGAGAAATAAATCCTATTGTTCAAATATTCAATTTCATATAAAATAATACATGATTATACAATTATATCTATTAAGCAAAATTATGTAATAAAGATATATATTGATACAAAATCTTATCACCTTCGTAACGGAACACTTGAATTGTATAAAAAAGAACATGACATTTAATTTTCTGATTGTTGTTCTAACAAGTTTATGGACCTTTTATGTAGCCTTTATGTTTTTTATAAACACTATAAACTTATAAAAGATCCGTATTATAAATTTAAATAAATATTAAAATAATTAAGATGTAAATTCGCTTTTACATGCATTTTTATATGCTTATTTCTTACATTGAGAAAAAATACTGTAAACTTAAATAAATATTTATTGAATTAGATATTTTAATTAAATATTTACTTACAGTAAACAAGCATGTATTCAATAAAAAGAAAATATTGTTAAATCAATTAATATTTTTTTTTATCAAATACATATATCTTTATGTTTACTAAATATTTAGTTGGCACTATTCAAATAAATTTTATTTAAATTTATAATATTTTTTTCTCAGTGTAATACATTTTCATTTACGCCTGCAGCGTGCATCTATATCACTACAATTTTATCCGTAGAAAATGGAACGTATGTATATTATAATAATAATTTACTTTCAATGTATAACTTTCATGTGTACTTTCATTTTTTCAACATTAGCTTTGTTGAAATGATGTCTTTTTTTCTTTAGTAAAAAGGTGCAATTTTTCTTTGATAATCTCAATTCAATTTGTCGATATCTCTTTTTTCGAAGAGATTTCTAATTATACCCTTAAAATTAAAATTACGAATTAATAAATTTTCTGAAATTTTAAACATACAAATTTTCATATTTAAAAATCAGAAGATTTGAAATTCAGAATTCGTTATATCTATTAGCAATTCACACTTTGGAGTTAAATAAAATTCTAAAATAGTTGAATATTATAAAAATTTTATATAAAAATTAAAGTGTTTCCTATTCATATAACATTTAGACATTTCTCACAGATAGAATATCGCAATAATTACTATATATGTATACGTATATCTAAAGTATTAAAAAAAAAAGAACTGAAAACATCGGATAACTACTCTGATTAGTTTTTCCTAGTTTATTTAAAAAAATCTCTTAATTTCAGGGCACTGTGATGGGCAAATCATGTAGTCACAGAATGGCTTTCTCTAAAGCGATTATCAACACGAAGAGAGTTTCTAATATGATACACAGAAAGAAATCAAACAAAAGATCTAATTTCACTTAAATTTTTGTTCCAGCTTAATGTTATTAAATGTCATTAAAACGGTTAAATTATTCTTTTCTGATATATGGTATACGTATGTATAAAATTTGAATATACAAAGCGTATTTATAAAATTTTCCAATTCCTGAAGAATTTACGTCGCACGAGTATCGATTATTGCCACATCCACTTTATAAAAAAAAAAATGAATGCCAGCTGTCTTTCTATAAGTACTCGTATCACCGAGATAAGAAGCTTAAGCGCAAATGTTTTATGAATAATTGTCTAATTGAAAAGTTCTTCCCGAATACCTACATGATATTCATATGTATTAACGTGTATTAGAAAACCCGCTTTAGACGTGACATTTATATATATACTAGAGTGGACCATTCGTATACGTACAGTGTGTACACGATGTATGTACGGGCATACGTACGCATACGTTGTATCTGCAGTACTCGCGGTCCGGTTGAACGCATAAGAATAAAGATATGCATTTCTCTAAAGTGGGTAATAAAAATCTTTAACAACGACCCGCGTGAGATGACGTCTTCCGATACATTATCGATGCTTAGGAGAGATTTCATCACAGATCGAACCACCCGATTATTTGCGATCGAGGGTTGTTGTCGCGAGATTTCGAATGCTCTTCGACAAGCTATCACGTCTATTTCTTGTATTACCTACCTAAGATCTAAGTAAATTCATGGCGGTGAAAGAAAGACGGATAGACAGAAAAAGAGAAAGGGACAAGCTTAAGAACTAGTTTGCTGTTCGACGAGATCGACATCGTCATGGCTCGTTTGTAAGCTGTGTCTCGTACTTCTCTCTACCTCGGGAAATATTTGCGCGTGTCTGATTACGTTTACTTGAAGGAGTTTACTATGTCTACGATGCTAACGTAGGTTCCCACCACGAGACCTAGCAGGCCGAACACGATCAGGAGGAGGTTCTTGATTAACATGATTTTGAAGGGACCGAAATCATTGTCCGGCCACGACACGCATATCTCGATAATAGCCGGGAAAGCGATGCCGAGGGCGGATAAGCAGAGTGCGCCGAAGAGGGAGATAAATAGGCCGAGTCTCGGTATAGCGATCGCCAGGACGACTGAAAATGATAAAGTAAAGATTAGATATCTGAGAACCTTCAAAGGGACCTTCAAATTTATACAATTTTAATATCTGACTAGTTTTATATGAGTTTGAGTACTTGGACATCACTACGTAAGTATTTTGTACTTTTAATTAATTATTTTAAAATTGCAGGTGAAACTTTTCATATAAATATTTAATATAATTATTTAACGCTTCTTGAAAATTTAATAATTATTAACAATAATTCAAAAAATTTTAATAACTACTTGATTATTCGACTAAGGTAAAATTTATTAATAAATTACTTACATGTGACTAGGGTAACAAAGGTTCGACAAACGTATTCCCATAAAATTTTACGGTTTCGTATTCGATGATCCAAATAAGTGGTCCACAAAATCTCGACAGGTACGTAGGCTTGCAGGGCGTATGTTATAAATATAGCGATCGCAAACATTATTTTAATACTTTGAGCTATACTGCAATAAAAAAGATTTTTTTAAATAAAGTTTGTAATATAATAGAAAATAATTCGATTATATTTTAAATTATATATATAAATCTAGATCTTAATTATATATTTAAAGCTAATTCAAGAAATTTTTTCATTTATTATTTTGAATTTCTTTATGATTTTAAATCACTTGAGCATTTTTCTATATTTTAATTTTAATAGATAAAATCAAGATAGATAATAATTATGCGAAATTTTAATTTACTGTTACAATTTCTTGATTTGTCTTATCTGATTTTATTTAGGAAATTAAAAATTTTTTCCTACTTACGCTTCTTCTGGCGGTAGATTAAAAGTGACACTTCCTGCAGCCTCGGATCCGTACTTCATATAGCCAAAAAAACCTATAGCTATGTATAAGATGACAATCACAGTCATCCCTATATTTAGTACACCACAATAGCCTCCAAAACTTTGTGGTGTTTTCATGTTGTTCTCCAGAGCTATAATCTAAGTAGTAATAATATTTTAAAATATTAAAATATTAAAATATCAAAAAATAAAAATTTTTTTAATATCATTGCAGTTATAGCACAGACGAGCAAAATTTTTTTATTTATCTAGTTTTTATAGTAATCCTAAAACCGATTTTAATATTTTATCTTTAATTGTACGTTTAATATTTAAAAATATTAATGTGACGAGATAAACAGATTGATCTAAAATGAAGCTTTAAAAATATCTTAACTATAATTAAGCATATTTTGATAAATAACGAATACGAACAATTACATCATTATAACGATTATATTTTCTGGGACCTTTGCATATTGCTCTCCATATGTTAATTTCTGTCATACAAAAAGATTTTCGTTTCCCGAAACGAGGGAGATTGTTATACTGATCGCAACTCTAAGAGGAATATATCTTTTCTGGACTTACCACACCGACGGCTTCTAATGCAAATAACGTCGTTCCAAAATAGAGGGAAAAATTTCTTAATGTACCAAACATCTCCCTGTCGCTGATCGGCGGTAGATCTTGAAACATATACCTTACAAGGATCATGGTGAGTCCAACGAAAGTAATAACGTTTGCTAGCGTGGAAAACGGCGCCAATAACTTCAGATTTCTAATGTAGTTTATCAAAATCAGCGGAAGCAACAAAATGAGCATATGGGTCGAAATATCCAAAGGTGCCCAATACTGATCTGTCACCTGCGTTCGTTAATAAAATTACAATGAATGCGTTGCTCACATCCATCAGACGGTGGGTCCGATGGTTAAAGTTCGTTGTCGATCAGCGAAGTGCTTTCTCGATAGGTAGCGTGTTACAGGAACAATCGATTCCTCGATTTGGCTTTTTCTTATTGCCATCATGGATTTACCTGTTTGATATTTGATGCTACAAATACGATATAAACGCAGCAAATTCCCAATTGATATGTTATCATAAACCCGTCTACGAGTCCTCTGGAAATAATAACATTTTTTTAATTCAACTACGGACTCGTACATGCTTTGTAACACACAAAACTCGGAGAAACAATTACTTTATCTCGTGTAGCAATTAATATCTTTTTTTAGCTTCTACATAAACGCAGCGATAGAACAATGATCATGTTCATTATTTTTAGTAAAATACATTTATAATAAATGTTTCATTTATACTCATTTAAGTATATACTTTCTTCACACTATTTTCTGATACAATTAATCATAAAATTAAAAATAAGGCATAGGCTTTATTTAAATGAATCATTCAATTTAAATTAATTTCTAGTTACTTGCAAAAATTATAGAAATGCATATAACTAGTAATAAAAATATTTTATGTATTTGTATCGCAAACTATCTTACAACTGTATCCGTTTTTGAATGAAATTATATTTAGCTTGCTTATTTATTTAACATATTGTAATAGAGACAATTCGATATGATAAATATTTTCGTATGTATAAAAATGTATATATATGAACTTTATTTGTTTATTATTCTTCTTTGAAAGATTGCTAGAATATCTGAGTCCTATATACTGCAGTCCTTTATTCATTATATTAATGAGCATTGAATTATATCAACTAAACTATAAACGGAAGATACTTACGGTGCGTAGGGTGAAAACCATCGTACACATCGAGGACCTTTCTCCAGAGCATATTTCATGCTAAGCGGATAACTTAATATAGGAACTTTCAACCGTTTACACAATTTGTACTGCGCCTTTACGAGTACGTGTAAGCAGTACGTGCACAATGCGCCTATGATAATTGTAGCAATGATGCCGACCACCATACCACTGTTGCAAAATGCATTCGGCATTGCTAAAATCCCCGTGCCCAAGCTGCCTTTCAGTAGATGAACCAGGGTTTCAAAATTTCTAAAAGAAAAAAAATTTTTCATTAACAGGATATTTTTAGCTGAGTTTCAAAGAATGCGTGGATGTAATTAATATTTTAACAATTAATAACGAATTAACGTCTTCAATATTAATGATAAATATTGCATTTTAATAATTCAATAAAGAATAATTCAGATTTATAATTTGATAGCAAATGTAAAGTTTAATAATTTCAGTAGTTAATTCATATACATTTATCAAATTTTTTTATAGTTTAATATTTCAAATTGTATCTAATATGTGTCATGCAGAATGTAATATGACAACAATATTATTATGTATTTGACAATATATTATCAATATTCTTTAAATACAACATTCTTTAATATAATTATTCAATCATATCTTGTACTTACGAAGTTGGATTTGGTCTATTCCGATGCATATGAGGATCGTAATCCGTATTTTCGCTTTGAGATAACATATTTTCAACATTATTTACACCATCAGTATTATTTACACAATCTGTATAAGCCATGACTTCGTTGTTCGCCCTGCGTATAAATTTTTTAATGACATTGTTGTGATAGAAATGGCTAACGAAAAATTAAAGTATATATTTTGCTTTTGAATTAATACGACGATCTTGTTATGTAGATTATATATCTATTATATTCATGCTATATTCATACATATTATATATTTCAAGTTTCAATTTATTCAAAACTTTTAACATTCTTTTTATTTAAAAAATATAAGATAATCAAACATATTCTTTATTTAATCATACTTATTAGGATTTTGAGAGTCAATCGGCTCCATACGTAAACATTGTTTCTCCGAGTCTTCCATGGTCAACAATTTCTTTTGACCCGTTTGTGTGTCGCTAAAACATTTTATTTTTATTAAACTGTACCTATATATTTATAATCGCACGCGCACACACACATATAATTTTTTAAATTTTGTACAAATAAGTAATCATTAATTTTGTCTTAACAGAGAAAGCAGCAAAAGCGGTAATATATTATAATTTTAAATATTAAACAAATTACGTATTACAATTATTTTACCTAAGACGGAACATTTATTAATTTAGTTTTACGAAATTAATAAAGTGATTGTTGATTTTATTCTATTTTAATAAATAAATGTAAAGATCGACATAAGATATCGACTCAGCTTACTTGGCTCATAATGGATTAAAACATAAAGCTATGAGAATCGACCTACATCGATGAAGCGGTCCGATACGTTAAACCTCTAATCAATTGGTATAAATATGGAGCAATAGAATAAAGGAAAAGTGTCAATTTACCATTGCAAATTCGTTGTACACGCACGCGGGCTTAGCACATTCTTTATGAACTGATTGCTCTTAATTATTGCATTGAGGTCAAATGCAACTTGAACTTAACTTACTGAAGGTTGCACTCGGATATCCTCGCACTTCGCTATTTGCGCCTTTGACCGTTTTGCATCGTTGAACTGGACGATTGATCTCAAATGCGCGCGCGAGGACAAAGTCTATCGTAAAATGTAAATTTGCGTTTAACGATTCACCTCTCCAGGTTAAAAAATAGATAAATGCGTCTCAAATTATGACAGAATTTATTATTATTAGACATAATTGTAATTTACTTAATATGTAATTCAAAAAAATTATTCAATTTTTGTTTATGGCATTATATGAGGGACTGCTGTATTATGAAGTTTTGATATGTAAATAATTCAATAACATAATAACACAGGACATCTGACTTTATACGGGGGAAGCGTTTTCTATTCTAAGGTCACGGTCGCGACAGAAATATCCGGGAAGAAGGAAATCATTATCTAATTTCAGAGATTGCATCAAAAGCGACGCATTCTGTCTGCGTGAAGACAGACTGCGCTGTTAAATTTTGTAATTACATTGTAATGCGTTTAAAATAACCGACAGGATTAAAATCAAAGTTTTTAGATCTGACATCCGTAATAAATTCATGTCTTATATATCCAATTTTCTAATTAAATATTGATTCTTATTCGCTAAGATTTCAATTGAATCTGTGTTAATTCAATTCTTTTGTCTTAAAAATAGCAAATTTTATTCTTTGAAATCATAGACTAACTTACCTATTATAGTTCCAATTAACTTTCAACAATCGTTGGCATAGGTTGTAATTTCCGTTTGCAATTCTTTACACCTATAATGGAAACCAAAGAAAATATCTTAGGTGATAATATAACTCATTGTCAGTTACATTAGCACATCTATAAGTAACCGTTTCATTGAAATTCTTTAAAATGCAAACACATGATTGTTAGCACAATCTTTTGAAAATACATAATAATTTTTATAAAATCCAGAGGATATGTTATGCATAACGGCAAGTAAAATTAAGTAAAGCAGTATCTCAAAAAGTAAGATATCAACAATAATGCTGCTTGTAAATCGTTGATGTAGTTAACTAGAAAAAAATAATATTGGTAAAAACATAATAATAATAATATAATGTGACTTAAAAATGAACCGTAATATATAAAGAAAGTAAAAGATAGTAATATGTATACAAAAATTTTCTTAACAAGAATATTCGCCTAAGTACATTAAATATACATGAGTTAGTCGTTTAAGTATTACAATCAGTCCTCCTAATTCTTACTTCCTCAGTGCATGGGGGGACCCAGCAAGTTATGTTGCTTCACGCTTGGGACAATATGACTGAAATATACCCTGTCGATTCACTAATTTTAAACTGTCGGAAGAGAGTTTCCCTTTGCCAAAACTATCTTAACAAGTGTCATGCTATTTTGGAAGCGTGAGAAATGAGGACGCGGACATAAACGGATTTTGAAACGGTTTAACTAGAGAAAGAAATTTATATAGATAAAGCAAAAATATTTTTTTTTAATTATAATCTCGTTATAAAAATATTTTCTATATTATTATTGTTTATTTTTTAATCGTTCGTAAAATCGATTGGTCACATACCGATTAAATAAAATTAATTGATTGTCAAGGTCAGTAATAATACAATATAATAAATTTTGATCAATTTTTTGTTTTTTAACAAGTAATAGCCGTTTTTGAATTTACATTAAACAATTAAAGATATTTTTAAAAAATTCCATTTTTCAATGTTTAGAAAGATTTAAATATTTTTTGTAATAACTCTTTAAATCTTTTATGTAATAACGTAGATTTGTAATATATGTAATGTAAGAAATTTTAATATTTTCTACAATATTTAATTTAAATGTAACAATATATGAATCCCTTCTTTATTGTTTACCATATGTACAATTTTAAGTGATATGTCAAAATAATAAAATTTATTGGTAAAAAATTATAGTAACTTATAAAGTTTCTGTCTTTCAACGTCTAAATAGTGATTCTTGTGTACTTTACTGCGTATAATAAAAGAAAAAAATTGTAAATTATTTAAATTTGAAGAAGTATTTCATAAAAATAAAATTCTTGATTTCTCAAAATCAATATAGGTAATGAAATTCTATTAACTTTATATTCTTTTTCAGCAGCTAAAAATACATAAAAATTTAGATATTAAAACAGAAATCTTATAATACAAAATTTAATCGTATTATCCAATAATTAAATTGTACAACTGTAAATAATCATAAAATTGAAAGACTATAAAGATTCAACGTAGTTAACTATGCGAAAAATATTTTAATCTTACAATAAACATGTAGACAAATCAATCGAACGTTTTGGTCTGTGATTTAGACCATCTTCAGCGATTACATAATCAATACTTCAAGTGCTCCAAATATAATGCTAATTGTAGGAACAATTATTGTTAAATGACAGTATGTTCCCGTGCACCAACAAAAATGAATACATCATTGAAAAATTTCCAATTGTCAGAAATATGTCTGTGAAAAATGTTTTTTCACAGTCTGTGAAATATGTTTTTTCACAGACATATTTCTAACAATTGGAAATTTTTCAACTTGGAAAATAAAGTTTGATACAAAAATCATATATAATATTAACAATGCTAATAATGATTCAGTTCAAAATGATACGTATTACGATATGGTTAAACTATCAAGACTCGCAGTCAGTACTCTTCCATCCGTTTAATCATTCAATCTGTTGAATTCTGTAACGCTGACGCGTACCGTTAAATTTATCCGATGTGAATTAGATAAAAAAGTCGATAAACGTACCAATTTAGCATAGACAAGATTAATTATTAAAATGTGAAAAGACTAGTCGATTAAAATAAATATTTTCTAACTCATTATATTGTTTTCTAATATATACATAAAAAATGTTGTTTCTTAACAGAATTCAAATAAATTGTAGCAATGAAAGAAATTAAAATACCCATTATACGAGATATTATGTCGCAATATTTTACGTATTCGAGATTAAAATAATATTGCGTTTCTCCAATAGATTATTTTAGAAAAAAATAAAAAATTGTTTGCAAAATTTTAGAAGGCACAGTTTGTAAGATATTTCCTCTAAAATAAGAAGTGCCCGAAAGTGCTGTAAACGCAGTATAATCGCTAAATGGTGACAAAGTCTTTTTGTACAATTAGAAAACCTGTCGCTGCCGTTTGCCGACTTAACGGATCACTAATGCAACGCAATATCAATTGAATCGGATAAATGGTTCAACTATTGCGTAACAGTTCCTTTATCGAGCTTAATAGTTATCATTTCATTGCTTACAGCGTTAAAGTAGCAGTTCTATTCATTAGAACTTTAGAACAATTGTGTTCTGACTTGGCGACAGGTGCAGCGATCTTGAAGAATAGAAATTGGTTTTGTTGTTGTTATAATAATTAAATTTAATTTCGCTAGTATAGTGTATATAATAAATCATTTAAATCACATATTCATTCATTTTTATAAGAATGCGATACGATTATAATCAAGTATTGCTCATAGAAAAAAATTAATAAATTTGAAAATAAAAATTTTACGGTCCAGTTTCTACCTAAGTTATTTCTCTTTTTGCAAAATTATTTTCTTAACAAAAACTAATTCTACCATCAAAATCATAGATTACCAAGGAGTTGATATATTTTTATCTTATATTTACAGTTTTTAAACACATTTTGAAATTGCTTTATTATTTTGTGTTTAAACAAGGATTTTCTATAAACTAATGTAAGACAAAACTGATTAGAAATCTGTATGTAAAAATTTTGGAACAATTACCTTTAATTACTCAAATTTTATAGAAATACATTATATCAAGAAATTAATTATTGATTGTTATAAAATCACTTCAATCATTATAGAAAATTCTTAGAATTAACTAGCATAATGGCTTTCTATGAACGATTGAATGCCACTGAAAGAAGAACTAACTCGTTGTTAGGCCAATTGTTGAGTACATTATCATTGATAATAGGGATCATTGGTAGGCAGGAGTATCGTAAGTGATATTATAGTTATTCCAAAGTTTAACTATAATCAACAAATATCTGATCAGAACTAAAAAGTGGATTAAAAGAGAATTATTAATTACAACAATTTTTAGAGGAATATTAAAAAAAAATTAAAGAGAACAACAAAGCAGTTTATTTCGCGATCAGAAGATTATGAAGACTGGTTGTTGTCAAAGCATTCCAATCGATATTCAATTCGGCATAGACGGAGCAACTGGGGGATTCGACTTACCGGGTTAAATGCATCCGTAAACGCGACTACAACCCCCGGATGTAATCCGAGTCTTATGGAAGTAACTGCCCCGCGGGTATTAATGCGTCAGCGACCGACCGAGGTTGTTTCGCGACTGACCCGCACCATTTCAATTTCTATCGTGGTGTACGCATTCAGCATAGCTCGTCACGTGATGCGGTCAGTTAAAACGGCATCCCGTAAGTGCACGCCGGCAGAGATTTAGGCACCGTGTGATTTTGTGTCTACGTCGCACGAAGGTAATTCAGAAGAAGTACGAGAATAGCGCGATCAATTTTTGCCGATCAACCTTGCGCGATTTAAATTTTCATTTTCAATGATAGATTTGTTTTGGCAATCCGTGGTATTTGTTTCGTTGACATTGCTTAGACTAACGATTTAGAATAGATAATATCTGTGATAATTTAACAAAAAAAAAAATGAGAAAGACAGAGAATTTTATATTTATATATAATATAATTTTATATTTATATAAAGAAATATTTATATAATTTTATATTTATATATAAATATATTTACTAAATAAGAGTGCAACACCCTTTCTAATAATAACGATAGTAAAAGATAAAGTTAAACTTTTACTGTGATATTAACATTAATATAAACTTAATTTTTAATACGAGGAATAATACTGTGTTAACGATAAACGACGTGAGGGAAAATTATTCGGTATACACGAACATAAGTATACATACATGTCGGTATGTATACAGAAAATGTGGAGGTTTATGCGACGAGTATATGCATGATACTCTAAAGCTCAATAATAGCGACGGTGATGGGGAGAGGCTCAAGTTCTATTAAGAGAAGCGTTTCCAGCATCTATTATTATAGTACATGATAGTTGAAAGTTACAAATATCCCTTGACATTTATGAATTATTACAGTATTAAACTTGATTTCTTACACAATTTTCTTTTTGTATTATATATATATATATAGTTTAAACTAAAAGAGAAGAAAAGAGAAAAGAGATCTTTGAAGAGAAATTGCTTCTATCATATTAAATAAGAGATGTCATGATATAAATGTTATAATATAAACATTTTTTCTCATTCATTTTTATTTTCAATTTATTTTTATTTTCTCAATTGTTGCTTTGCTTGCCGAGATAAAATCAATATTTTAAATGGTTTTAGTCATCATTCGCATAAATCGATAAGTGGTTGGTTTATATCTGTACTTTAATTCATATTTCCACAGACGTCAACATTTATCTTTATAGTTTACAAGTGCTCGAGAACTGTGTTACATAATCAATAAGTGTTTCCGCGATGATAAAACATGGTCCGTAACCGCAAAGATATTTGTATAATCCACTAAAAGGTTTGAAAAAAATATGACGAAATTCTTAGAGTGCATCGAGCGCGAAGCGACGAGAAAGTATTCGGCGACTGCTCTGGTAAAATTAGAGTTCAAAACCGTCAGAAAGGGTGATAGATTAGATAAGGTGTAACGCGTTTTGTAAAGCACATGTTGAAAGGGAACAATACAATCCGTATCAAAATTAAAAACGCTATCATTTTTCCGATTTATTCAAATAACGCTTTTTTGAGTTTTATTCATTTGTATTATAAATAATTTCTATATCTCGACCTGACATTAGTCCTGGAACATTGCGTTTTAATGTGTCTCGAGCACGCCAAGTTTTTCTTCACTAGTACAATATAATCCAGTTGATTACTTCAATCACTTTCAGATTGTCTCATGTCTCATGATCTTAGAATTAACAGGTTTTTTAAAAATAAGCTTTTCCGAGGTTCTTTTTTGAATAATAAAATACTTGGCTAATTGCATTAATTTTATATCCGCTTTTTATTAGAAAAGATATAATATTTAATATCTTTTTTATGCACTTGATGTGTATTATTTCTTTTTTTTAAGTTTTTATAGTTATTATATCGTTACAACAATAAAGTGTTAATTTTCAGATCGTGTTATTAAAAGAATTTAATTAGTGATCGATTTTTAAGTTCAATGTATTTTGCTAATAAGATGATTGGGATTTATAATGACTGTAAACAAATCGATGTTGTACACAACCGCGTTTACATATAAAACTTTACTTGTTACTTATTCTATATACTATAAATTTACTCCGATCTAACGAAAATGCATTTGTAAAAAAAGATTACGAAATAAAGAAAGATATTTAATAATATTTATGTAAACACTATATCGAGAATCTTTGATTTTTTTGATGAACCATATCAATAGTTTTTCTCTCGTAAGGTTAGAGTTAATAAGATTGTAAATATTTAAAAATGTATATAATATATACCTTGATGTTATGATATACAATTTTTTTCTGTCTAATAAGGATTTACTTTTTAAAACAGACGAAAAATTAAAAAAGCAAAAAGAATTGATTTTAGTAAATTTGTTTAAAATTTTATTTTAATATTAAATGAGATAAATTTGTTACAAAAATTACAAAATAAAAGAAAATATGTGACAATACTTATTCAAATTTCACTTAGATTTTTCCTTTTTCCTTGCAATGTTAACATTATATATAGAATTTTTCTAATGCAATATTTTAATTAGGGCTGTTAATTTTGACAATTTTGAAAATATAAAATTTCGAATTTTCAAAGTTAAATTTAAACCTTCGAAGTTTTCAAAATTAATTCTGAACCTTCGAAGTTTAAGTACTTCAAGTTTCGAAATACTTAAACTTTGAAGGTTTGGAATTAACTTTAAAAGAGTTCAAATTCTGTCAAAGTTTCAAATCTTCAAAATTGTCAAAACTAATAGTTCTATATAAAATTTTATATAATTTTAATCTCTTAACATTTGAGTCTTTTTTATCTAACAAGAATTTATTTTATAAAACAAACAAAAAATTAGAAGTGAAGAGAAATCGATTTTAGTGACCGCTATTCTTTGTTTACATGACCTTAATTTCCATATTTTCTTACAATATATCTTAAATCGATTAAAAATGTCAGTTATTTTGTCTATTACTAAAATACATGTTATTCAATGATTTAAAATTAAAAGCAGATTTCGCAATAAATTTGCAATTTTGGATCTTTGTTAAGAAAAAGAGCCAAGCGGGATTATATAATTTTGGCGCATTGTCTCCAATGTATTTTCCTATAACGTCCTTGATCTGAATTGTTTTTTCTGTTTGTGTATAATGAAATTTCATTATGAACTCATATTATCTTTCTGGTATTAGATAATTGCCGAAATAATAATTAAATTCAGTTAATAGTTTCCAACGAACCATAAAATTTTTGAACGCACCTTTTGAGCTGAACACTTGTCTTTTTTATATTTAAATATCACTTAAGCTGTCAGCAAAATTTGAATTATGATACATGCAATTTTATGCAATTTTTAGTGACCTCAGTAAATAACTAAATGTGCATAAATCGACGCGAGATAGATAACTTGTTATAATTTTCGCAGATAAATACTCGACATAAAACATATATTTTTCTTTGTTACCGCACTATCCAAAAAAGTGCAGTAAATAAAAAATAGAAACTACACTTTCAGATCCTATCACAAGTCTCTTCTTGAAACGAGGTCTGAAAGCTCATATACGGAGAAATTGCACATAATGTAGGTACGGAATACTCTTTTAAAAAGGAAGAATAATGTAGCTTGAAGAATGCTACAACCGTTATTAGATTACTAAAATAGCTATACTAAAATACCGCTGATCTAAACGCGAAGGGATGATAGTGCTTCAGTGAAGACCTCAACCCTCTGCAACTTACGTTCGAGCTTTTTCGTTCGTCGCTCACTATGCACGAGGGTGACACTATATCGTAGACTACAGCGTGTAAACTAAATTATGACGGAGAGGACGGAAGAGCGCGAGGCGAATTTTCGTGCGTGCGGATGTGCGCCCCCTGGCAGCACCCCCGACGTGAAGTGCGCATTCGGCCGAGTATGAGGGGTTGTTTTGGACAACGAGAAAATGCCGCGGCAATCACGGCGATTTTCACCGTCCACGAGAATTAAGGCCGGATTCCCTTTAGGTCACGCCAGAGAGGGTAACTACCCTCCTCGCGATCCATACGACGGCAGTGTCCAGCGACGTCTAGCGGCGAGTAAACGAAAGGTTCACGAGACTTGCGCGCACGGGTATTCGACTTAAATCTAGGTGAACTGATTGAAAGTAAAGGTTATATACTAGACCGGTAAAACCAGAGTAATTTCTCGGAAAATTAAAATAACTATAAAGTATTATATTTATTAGATTATTTATTACTTTATTAGATTGAAATATTAAAGAAAAGAATTATTTAAGTAATAATAATAAATAGTAATAAATGTTTTTAAACAAATTCTTTTAAAAATAGTAATAGTTTTTTTTAAATCTGACGCAAACATTTTGTTGATAATCTATAATTAAAAAATGTTTATTATCTTTTTAAAAGCAAAATTTAACATTTTATATTTTATATTTATATGGAAGATATGTTCATACAAAGCCTTCATGTAAAGATTTCATCGAGTTTTGGTTTATTTATAATTTTATTACATCTTTTTTATATCTTGAATGTATGCTAAATATAATAACATATACTCTACGTGTAATATTTTATTAAGTACATCGTGCTATTCAAAAGAAGCGATTATCTGTGTGACGTACATTATAAAATTAGGACGTATTATAAAAATTAATAAGTAAATATATTCTATTATTTAAAAAAAAAAATGAATCGTTTCTTCACCTACATTTCAGGCAGGAATATGATATCAATTTGTTAATATTCAATATTGGTCGTCTGAAAACCTATATAAAACACAAATAAAGATAACAGAATGATATTAATGAATGTACTCGTTCTTGTAGGTAATTATTTATTCTGCTTTAATATTGATACGTTTTTGTATATATAGTATTATAATTCGTCGCGCAATAATAATTTATCTACAGTATTTTACATATATTTTTTATATCTACTCTTCTATTATTATAAAATACCAATAAAAACGACAGTCAGAGATGTATGTGTTTCTGTGATTAAATGACACAATTATAATATGATATTACGACGGTAGCTTAAGTCAGGAGTCGCCTGCGCCGAAGAAGAATACAGAAGAAAAATGGGCGGCAGTATGAAAATAAAATACTTTTATTTCTAATAAAAGTAAAATCTTTTTACATATTTATACATATATGTACTATATATATTGCTGTACCGTCGTTGACGCTGACGCTGATGCGAGTCAGAACTCGTCGCGTCGTTGTACAGTCCGTATCTTCACTCGCAGTCTTGTATATCACGCGTAAAAAAAAAAAACGAATGCACTTAGGAACTTCATCCCGTCCCCGACAAATCGAAGCCGTAGTGTGATACAAGCCGTAAGAAGTTGACGTTATTTCGGTCCGTCGGCTTCAATGCCTCTGTATCTTGTATTTTTAGTTGCACTCACTTTTAGCAATGATCAACTTTAACTACGTATCACGTCGTCGTCTTTTCTCGCGAAGAACGATTCCTGTTCACTTCCGTCTTCTCTCCTCTGTCACTTCACCACCCTACAGTTTTGTCGCACAACTTTTTGAATACTTTATGAGAACTTCTTGATGATTTCGCGAAGACTCGTGAAGGTACCCACAACCAGGCCAAAGGTCCCGATCAGCACCAGACACATGTTCTTTGCCACCAAAATCTTCTTCTCAGTGGGTCCCAACACTTTCCAGAAGGCGCACAGTTGTATGATAGCCGGGAAAGCCAGTCCCAGGCCCGATAGACAAAACGCGCCGAACAGCGATATGAAGAGATCCAACTCCGGGATCGAGATCGCCAGAGCGACTAAAATAGATCGCGTAAATCGATAAATTGATTAAACAGGATAACACAGAGAAGTTTTCTTTTTTTTTCTATATCAGAGGCTATAAAGGGAATGCTGAGAAAGTTTACACTTTTTCTAGAATTCTTTATATATATGTAACGTGTGTGTTGAAATATTCTAACAACAAAATTTCTCATATTTTATAATTTCTGAAAAAAATTTAGAAGATCTTAAAAAGTTTAATTTATTTTTTAAAATCTTCATAAATTTATAAAATGTAAAAAAAATTCTTATAATTATTAGGAATATTATAAGAAATTTTTCAGCAGGATAGACATGATTATTTTCATTTGAATTCGGGATTGTCTATTTAGTGATTGTCTACATTTAGTGATAAATATCGAAATGTACTCACAGGTAAGTAAAATTATGACAGTCCTGATTATATACTCCCAGAACATCTTAAAACGATACTTTTCTAAGTAGTGGCTGATATATTCGTTCCATGTTATATCAATGGCGACGTAACACTGAATGGGATGCGTGAAGAAGATAGCGATAGCCAGAAGAATCTGCACTGCATCTCCTAGTTTTTCTTGATAGGCCCCTAGGTTAAGCGTGATACTGCCAGAGATTTCGCTGCCGAAACGCATGTATCCGAAGAATCCCATGCCGGCGTACATCGCGACTATGACGCCCATTGAGACGTTCAGGACACCGCATGGTTTCATATAAGCTTTAGGGGTTTTCATCTCATTTTCCAATGGCATAATCTGTAAATACACAAAAAATCATTTGTGTAGTTGAACCTATGTATGACTTTTTTCGATATATCTTCAGGAACGATGTAGATATAAAAAATTCAAAATTATCTATATTTAAAGCTTATATTATACGTAGAAATTGCTACGACAAAGAAACTTGTGCCTTAGGTTGCGTTCAGTTTAGGCGTTCACTATAAGCTTCATTTTATCTTTATCACTTATTATAATAATATTATATATACAAACGAAATATATATATAGCTAGACTAAAGTTATAGCACGTAGATCGCCTAAATCGATCGTAGCCTTAGATGTATGTATATAAATAACAGTTCATTCATTATTTTTCTTTCAATTATCAATTAATTTATGCAAATATGTAACTTTTATTTCTTTTCACGTTTGTTTATAATCTCGCGTATCTGTATATTAACTACACAATTAAGACTCTTTCGTATATGTAAAATGTTCTATTTCGCTCGATTACTTACTACACCAATGGCTTCAAGAGCAAACAGAACAGTGCCAAAGAAGAGCGGGAAATTTGCAACCTCTCCGAATGCCACACGGTCCTCGAACGACAACGGTTCTCGGAAGATATAGTAGAGTATAATAGCAATACCAGCAAGCATAATAACATTTGCTAGTGTCGAGAACGGTGCCAAGAATTTAAGATTCCTGATGTAATTAACTAAGATTAAGGGTAGCAGGAGAATCGCCATGTATTTCTCCAAGTCCATTGTGAAATATGGGCTCAATCCCTAAAAGAAAACAATATGATGTGATTAGTAACGCACTCAGATGCAAACTTGACTTTGCTTAATATTACCAGAGGCCGTTAGATCTTTTATTGAACAAATTTTATTTTAAGCCAGATAGAAAAGTTTCAATTTTAAATTATTAAGACACTTAACGTCAATGAGAAAGTTATGATACTATCTATGAAATAAACTTTAAATGTAATATTAAACATTTAATGAAAGGATTGTGTGTTTGTCATTTAATTTTTAAATACAGTATTTAAAATATTTGGTGCTTAACAACTTAACAAGAACATTATGCCTACAAATTATCTTCTTAAATATAAATATGCACATGTAATAAACTTAATATAAAGATATATGAATAAATCAATGTTTATAAATGGTTATAGATGTAATCCTATATAGACTTTTTATTTTTATAGATGAAAATTGTTCATAAAAAATATTGAAGATGGACATGCAGCTTTTATATACTAAATGCAGATGTCAACAAGTCTGAATTTTTATAATTTCTCATAATTTATCAAAACACCAATTAATATACGATGTCGTACGCATTTTATAACGCGTTAAATAGCATTACGCCGCAAGCCTATAAAAACGACAGAATCTTCGAAATATTTGAAGGAGTCCTTGGAAGGATAACGAAGCTACTTCCGTTAATATGACTAATCATATTGACAACTATGTGTCGAGAGGAATATAATCAGCACTTCTCTCTGCCTTCTGTCACATTCCGTTGACATTGAATGCGAATAATTAAGTGCTGAATTTTCTCAAGGCGTATACATACCATTCTTTTTCTCGTCAATGCGATCTTGATCTCTCATCATCTTTCCTATGCACGTCCTCAATAGAAAACTTTTCGCCCAAGTTTACGACACTTACGTGTTTCAATCACGTAGCATCTAAAAACATAACGACGCACGATAACTGATTATTTTCGCTCATCTTCCCATTCATTCGGAATTTCGTTGAAAATTGATTTTATATTTGCACAAAATGGTAAATTTTTAAAATCTAAAAGTAAATTGAAACAATAGAAAAAATCAACTTGCCATCATTTATCAAAGTACACTTTTTGCTGATTTTTTTCTAAAAGAATTTAGTTATTTTAATAAGTAATATAAACAAAAGCTCGATAGATGTCCGTAGATCACAATATCGTCACGATTCAACAAAACATCGTCAGTTCAGCTTTTCTCGATTTTTCGATGTAAAGAAAATATAATTTTGAAAAAAATATAATTATATCGTATAATATTTCCAAAATTACTCGAATAAACTGAATTCTCAACGAGAATGCTAATTTTTTTACAATTCCAAATAAACGTGAACATGAGTAAAAAGGTTTCACAATGCGTGCGTCATTGTATCTCAGATTGCTAATTTGCAATGCAACCCACATAATGTATACACATACTGAATGAGGAAACCACTAAAACCGCAAAATAAATGTCACCATACTTGTTGTGTACGATTAATGACGTACGTTAACTAAATTATTCTATCGCCGTTATAATCGCTCTCTTTGAATCAGATACACACACGTTTATGCAATTTCCTATTTATCACGATTCCAAGAATTTTACATTATGCTTGGCATATACCATATGGCATCGTTACATCCAGACTTATAATTCTGAGAACTCGCGTTCAAAGTCATATTGATGCCACGCAGTCTCGCAAATATTTTGCTAATATGTTACGTTACATGATGATAGTGCTCTCGCATCTGTGATGTGCTGTCGTTAATTACGCTTTGATTTCAAGGACAGGCGGAAATAGGTGCGTTACCATCATTTAACAGCTTTCGTTTATCGCTGGATCGAATCTAGCCTTCATCTTACGTAAGATAGATTTAACAACATGCCGCTGACATGCAATCGATATTGAATTCACCCTTGAAAGTTAATATATCTGCAGTATTTAGGCGAATTGTATTCATTATGTAAACGGTTAATTACAAATCAGTTGTCATCAGCTATCAATTATCGTTCAATCGAAGGTATATAATTGTTATATTATCCTTCCGCTACTTATTGTTAGAGAAAGTAAAATTAAGATCGATAAAAATGTATATTCGATAAAAGAAATTCAAAGTAAAATGATAATTTCCTGTTATGCATTTTATGACTCAAATCTGAATCACCTTGAAGATTTCCATTTAAGGAATATTGTCATTCACCGATTTCGATGATACATGACAGCAGTTTTTCCATTATATTACATTAAAATAGATATATAATATTTCATGATAATTGACTGGACTGTATCGTTATCGATTAACTACATGCACGTGATTTAACTTAATCATAACATTAATCTATATTATTACGCACATTTATATATTATCGCTATACAAATTTTTGTATATATTTATACTTAAAATTTTAATTCTAATTAAATAAGAAAATTTCTATGTTTGGTCAAAGCGAATCTTAATGCTCTTGATCGAATATAAAAATTTTTTTTATTTAATTAGGTTTATTCTCATTGGTACAAATTCATATTATACTATAATTTAAAAATTGGAAAAATTGATTTCTCAAGTAAATCACAAAATAATTAGTGGAAGTAAAAACTCAAGAATATATGACGAATGGCAAAAATAATTGAAAGAGATACTATTAGAATATATATGTACATGTATTATATTATAATATACATTATTATTAAAAAAGATACTATATAAGTAGTGAATTTAAAGTCTTTGGAGAATGTAAAATATTATAAAATTCTTTAAAAATACTAAAATCTTAGAAAGAAAATTAACTGTATTATTTGCGTTTAGTATTTAAATGAAAACCTTTTAGTAGTTAAAGAGTCGAATAATTGCTTCATTTATCATATTCATTATTGAATCGTTACATAACGTGCATTAAATTGCTTCGAATCTATGCTGAAGCAAATCATCCGCTGTTAGGAACTTCCTTGTAGAAATAATTTATTCAATTACTTTTAAGATAGTGTATCTAGGCAGTAAGATATACGTATATTGAAAATTAGACTAATTTTTAGGACTGTTTCCTTAGTTAAAAAAAATTCTTGGAAATACTTAATACGTGATTCTTTTAAATTTTTTTGAATAGTTAAATTGCTCTAATAGCATTATTATTTTTTTATGTATTAAGTATTATAGCATCTATTGTCCTATTATTTTCCTAGCTTCTATTATTATTCTTCTTTTCATAAAAGAATTTCATGTGCTCTTTTGATGTCTTTTTGCTATTTTTAGGTATAGACCATATTTATGATCCATTATTATTCAATATTTGTATTACTGGTATAAATATTTATCAATAACGTTTATATCCGAATTATCTGCTCAAATTGTCATAGCACTGCCACTGTAATAAAATTGTATATACACCACGAACTTTAAATATTATATTTAATATAATTGTCATACATGTCATATTTAATATCTCGTAATTTTTAAAAAGATAATATACATATAATATTCCTAAAACACACATAAGAGTTTATTATGAATATTATTTTATATATTATATTTTTATAAATTGCAAAACAATTATATTACACGTAATATTATGTAGTTATCTATAATCTTCTCCTCAATTTTTCCTACAGTTTCGAAGCTTTCCATATTTGTAATTGAAGTTTATTAATCGAGTCAGGCATGTATTCGTTCCGATACTCAAAAGTTTAGAATCGCAGTTTAAGGACTTTGATATTTATGTGACTCCTTAAACGATTAATGTACAACTTTGTACACAGTTCCGTTCACTTCACATCCGACCATGGGAGTCGTTCGCGGTACGTTCGTTCACCACGAATACAGGCGGCATTCAACGTGGTTCAACGCGGAACGCACGCGTTGCATCCACTGCACGCATACACTCGACTTAAATGCTGTAATGACATATGTGTCGTAACGATCGTTAACTATCTATTACATCGCGCGTACTACGCAACGCCTTCCAATCCGCGGCTAAGGTAACGTCCACATAAGGCTTAGCGCCGTCGTATTTTGTAAAATTGCATCACCACAAACGCGCCGCGGTGCAACTGCAGTTTCACAGCGCAGACACGTGAAAATTCCTTTTCGTATATGGAGCGTATTCCACAAAATATCTGTTTTACCGCATCAGCGATCACCAGCCAATTCTCCGGCCATTGCCTCTTACTTCGCGTGCGATCAAAGTGTCCGACTCGTTCGGCAAGAATACATCGAGGATTTAATAACTTTGTAAAATTACGTTCTAAATCGCTGAGTCGCAGGAATTCGGTCTTTCCGTCCAATTAAATACTTGACGTATTTAAATGCCGTTGCATTTAAATACGTCAAGAGCGAGTGTCAATGATCGACTATGGTTTACTTGTGATATAAGAACTTATATAAAAAAATTCTCTTGCGTTATTATACACCATATAATTGTAATGTGAACGGACTTAAGTTAACGCCTGTTCGATCCGCAAGCTACTCTTACTTCTACTTGATCTTACACACGTGATAAAATTCCATTCGTTTTGCGCCGCTGCAACGATTCTTGTGCGACCGGTGAGACAGTGAAATGCCATAATCAATCATTCGGTGCGGATGTGCTAGACTTCACATGACGATCGTATACATACATGGAATACAAGAATGGGATGAGATTGCGATTGGTAAATATGATCATTTGACATATACGATTGACGTAAATGTGTAATTTCTCCAATCCGGCTTTTATCATTTAATACTAATACATTAGTATAATGATGTAAAATACATTAGTATAATGATGTAAAAAATAATTTTTCTTTTATAAGAAAAAATTCCGATCGTACAAAATGTCCTTTTTGCAATTATTTTAAATGTGACGCTTACATTCACCTGTCTATGGCGTATATGTCAAACGTATAATACGCAAGTTACTTATTATTAAAGTGACAATTGAGTAGTTGTTAAAATTAAATAGATATAATTAAATAAACATTATTCTACAAAAAATCCGTCATTTTTTTAGCATATGTGTTACCAGAAGAATGTACATTTATAAACCAATAAAAGGTGATTATATGTATAATGTGAGTATATTAACTGTTTATGTTGTTCAAAAATTTATATTAAATTTTCTTGTATTTATTTTTTTTGATATTTTATATTTTACCAGTATTTACTGTTTGTAAGCGTTTTAAAAAAATTTGATAGCACCGGTCATTAGCGACCATTGAAGGGTCATTAAAAAGAGTTAAGCGCCGCGTGCTGTCTTAGTCACGCGGATAATCACCATAGCAAATAATGTGTTAAAAAGCGTATTTAGTTCTTAATAGCACTTCGTTTATTATACGAGTTCAAATGGTTGCCATGTCGAAAGCAAACATCACTACAGTAACAACAATCAAATTGTCGATTCCTTTTCGTAACGTTTATTTTTATAAATTCACATTTATATCTTTTTCGCATTACGTGCTAATAAAAAAAATATATTGACTGGTCTTTTCTATTATAATGTTTAAAATTTGTTTCATTTTATTCACTCTCTCTCTTATTATAAAATAATCATTTTTATTTTTAGCAACTTCTCAATCGGCACCTGTGTGTATATATATATATATATATGTATACTTAGACATAAAAATGATCAAAATTGACTCTTAATTAGACCGAGTCTGTGAAATAAACTGCATTTTCGTAAAACTCGAGCAAGTTCGTGTTTTCGATTTCAATCTCGACAGCGTCATCGAGAATGTCGATGACCGGCCGTCTGTGTTAGGTACGATCACCTTGACTCAACCGTACGCGCATTAATTATCAGTGACTGTCTACTTGCATATTCTCTCTTACGGCGTATTTCCCTGACCTAGATTATTCCCTTTTCAACCTACGCGCTGTAATGCTGACAGATACGCGATATCAGATTGATTGGGTGCACCGAAAGAGTCCAAACGAATTATCGATAAATGTGGTGTGCAAACGAGTACGAAATAAAATTAATATAATGTATATATGGTATACGTATGAGATTGAATTTATAAAATTATGTATTTCAAAGTTAAACACATCGTAATATTGATCCAATATTATTTCAATAAAATCGATAGTCAATTTTTTTCTTAGTTTGGTATTTATCCGTTAAAAAAAAAAGATATCATAATTTATTAAAATCAAACTTTTTATCAATGTATCATCAGTGTCTTACAATCTTATAATGCAAGAAATACGCAAAAGGACCAGAATTTTACTTAATATCTATTTAATGTAACTGTCCGATTTAAGTTCCTCAGACACATCGAAAAAGCATCGCGAATAAGGCAATGCAAATAATTTAAAGATAAAAATTATAAGAGCGCATTTTCAGCGTGAGTCATTTTACAGAGTGTATCTTAATGATTTAATAAGAAAAACAAAAATATATTGCGCTGATAGCGCTAAAAACGCGTTCCTAGAACGCAGCTAATGTTTATGAGAAACATAAAGTGTGAAAACATAAAATGTAAGCCGAAAATAGCAAAGGTATATACTCACCGATTGCAGATTTCTAGCAATGAAAACTAGATAGACGCAACAGGTGCCCATTTGATAGATTAGCAGGAAGGTATTTATTATGTGTCTGTGAACAAAGAAACATTTTTTCATACAGATGTACTTAAAAGCAGTCATTATTCTTAATTAAAGTCTCATTATTTCAGTCATATATACGATGTGGAAACATGATAATACAAAATAACTTTTAAATAGCGTACGTTGTTTATTATACCATATTTAACTATCGGGAGTTATTTTTATCAACAATGTTATATAAAATATAAGAAGATATTTATATATTTCTTTGTGCATTTTTAATATCTTGAAATGACGCCGGAAAAAGTGTATACTCACATAGAGGCTTTAGAAAACCGTCTGAGGAACATCGGTCCCTCTTGCAGAGCGGATTCCGCAGTCGCCGGATACGTCATGGACGGCACTCTTTTCCTTTTGCACAGTTCGTATTCCGAGCGAACGAGAATTCGCATGCAATATATGCAGAGAAGCCCTATAATGATCGTAGCTATTATGCCGACAGCGTATCCGGCATGGTAGAAAGCCCTCGGCATCGCGAGGATCCCAGTACCCAAACTGCCCTTCACCAGGTGAAGCATGGTTTCCGCATTGCTGAAAAACCACGTCGTGAAGAAACCGCACATTTACTATGACTAATCGTTAACAATAATAATAAGTAGAAAATAGATAATAATGAATAATGTAAATAAAAGTGACAATAAGTGAATAATGTAAATAAAAATTTAGCTTCGAAATTGCAAAATAGATTTAAATCGAATAGTTAAAAAAAAAAATAACGTTTGTGCACAATTTCTTGATCTTACATCGCTCGATTTGCTGATATTAAATAATAAAAATAATTAATATTGAATATTATATTTAAAATACGTTAAGTATATTAAAATTACTAATAATAAATATAAGAATAGCGCTGCAGGAATAATAGAATATGTTAAGTATGCATTCCGTGTTTCATCAGGAATACGTTTTATCGAGTGTTTCGACATGATTTAATCGGATTAGAAAATTACGCTAATAAAGCAACTAGCGCGTATGAGGAAAACGTTATTTCTCATGCAAGGGAAATAATACCAGTTATATAATATTCTTGGTCACCTTGAATGAGACGAGTAGTATCGTTTTTCAGTTTAATTAACACTTCAATAAATCAGATATTTCAATAAATTTCGATTAGACGATTTAGCAACATATCAGACAATCAATCGCCAGACAACTGTTTCATTATAATCTTTTAATTTATTAATTAAAAGTTTGGAGCATGTATAAAGAAACTATTGCTAATATCTTCAAACTTGTCAAGATGATAAAATAACAAAGATAGAAAGAGGCATTACACCGATATCTTTGCCATCAAAGATGTCCCATTTTTATAGTATTATATACTTCACATATCTTTGCAATTATCAAATATCTAAAGATATATTATTTTCAAGTTATCGTTTATCATTTTTAGATAGAAATAATTACTAATTTCTCATTAAAGAGAAGTACATCTAATCCTTTATCGATTAGATTATGTAATATAATTTTTGGTAACAAAAACAACAGAAATATTGATACATTAACCTCTTACCTTTGGATCTCTATACTATATAAATATAAATATACATATACATATATTTTTTATTATAGTGAATAAATTTATCTTTACTCGGTTTTACATATTGTATCCTCGCTAGAAAAATAAAAAATACAAGTCAAAAATGTAAAATTTTTTAGAAGAAAGAAAAAAATTGCGTATTTTTCAAAATTTAATTACATATTACGATAATCTTAAATATACAAAAGTTAATTTAGAACTAATTGCAAATTCTCAAAAAGTAATATAAATATAATTGATTTACGTAATACATCTTTGAGTTACGTATTCATAAAAACTGTCCTTATTTTAATTTGTTATAATAATTTTTCTTTTGTGTCATTTTTTAAAGGAAATATTTAATATTTCCTAAAAAAATATTCATATTGACTTATATCACTTTCTCTAATTGAAGAATAACGTATTTAAAACATAATTCGAATATAATACGACAAAGTTTGACTCGTGTCACTTTTCTTGCAGGATTGCGATAATATTAATACTAACACTAATGTTAATATTAATATTAATACCATAATATTAAAAATATTGCCTTTTATTAAATTTATGTATTGAAAAGCATCAGGAACAAAAAACATAAAATTAATAGATACAGATAAATTATATTTATCTGTATATGCAATCTATATATGCGATAGACACAATAGGCCTTTTAGTGTGAGGGCGAAGTCTCAACCCTATTATTATTATTATATATGCAATAAATATTTCATAATTATTAAACTCACTTAGTCGGATGCTCTACCACTCTGTGTTCATATGGATCATAATCATTTTCCTGCTCGTATACGCTCTTCTTCTTTTCTTCGAGTTCCAAGACGAAAATACCGTCACTCTTCTCGCACGAATTGTAGCTGTAAGAACGCAATTTTTATACAAATCATGCGCCTTAAACAATCTATACGACTTGAGGCTTAAACGTTCGTGATACAATAATATAATGAAAGTAACCAGTCGATTTATAATAACTCGCGCAATAATTTTTATACTAAATTGGCATTCTTTCGTTAAAGTTAGAAGATAGAACTCTTGAAAAATGTGTAAATATATTAAACATCCTATTTCTTCTCCATATATTTTTATAAAGTGTATTATACTTACCCATGACGATTTTTAGATGAAGAAGATTTTTTCAGATCTTGCAAAGCATCCTGCAAAAATAAATTATGTTTTCATTACATAAAATTTACACTTGCTTATAACTATAAAAGCTTTATTGGTACAAAATAAAATAGCAGTTTTTGGTCTTGTGTATACAATAACGTAAAATTTGGTCTGTTCCAAATGCAATCAAGATAAGTATAAATATTTCGGTGTGCAATTTGAGAAACTACAAGTGTGATATGCAAATTTTGATAAAATTATTTAAAACACTCAAGATCC
The DNA here is from genome assembly GCF_001594065.2 of Cyphomyrmex costatus. NCBI lineage: Eukaryota > Metazoa > Arthropoda > Insecta > Hymenoptera > Formicidae > Cyphomyrmex > Cyphomyrmex costatus. The sequence goes on from NW_017275207.1 coordinate 6,147,540, forward strand.
ATCTTAAATCGTTTATTTTATTGTAGAAATATAATTATGATTTTTTTAGACATATCTTAAATCTTTCTTTTCGAACACACACATACACACATCGTATACATAATATATAATTTTCGAGATATCTATCTTTGTCGTTGATATTTACTACGCGTGTCGTATATCACATTTATTGCTCGTATGCACTTATATTCCAACGATATGCACGACGTTATATTCGTCGATCATTGATTGCAATTTTACTGTCCGTCACTGTATACGCAAGTATAATACTCTATACTATATGTATAGACAGTTACGATATAAGATATTATCGCCTGATGAGTACACTTGCATATGTACGTCATACATGCGAACATTATAGAATAATTTAAAAGGAAGGTTGCACGTTTGTGCATTTTTTACGGTACTATTGTATTTTAAATAATATATAATATATTTACAAATTATATCGAATTTGCTAGTGTGTTCTTCAGTAATACGTGTATTTGTTAAATCAACATCGAAATTTACAAGTTCATTGACATAAATAAAAAATATGGAATTTTGAAAATTTCTCTAACAATTTTAATAAACATAAAATATCGTATGGTACGTTAATTAATTGATTGGACATCGCTTGAACACACGAACTTGCTTTTGAATTATCCTTAATATTCCTGTAACATTCCGCACCGGCAGCTATTGCGACATGAATGGTTATAGATAGCAATTTAATAAGGAAGTTTCGTCCGGCTTTTTCCGTCAGGTCCAATTGAGTCTAATATTAGTATATTTTAATATTACTCTATCTCTCTATTGCGGTAAATGAATTTTTTTCTTTGATAATTCGTGTAAAGTAAATATCTATTTCATCACTAGTGCGAATAATTAGGTTCTTTCAAGTATAGGTTTTGTTATTTACATGATAGAAAATTTGTAAATTAAAAAATTTAATAAGTATCAAACATTCGCTAGATCCATTTTGAACAAAACCGTATAAATTGAGATTTAAAAAAACGAAACTTCTCGTAACTTTAAAACGTAAATTGTCGACGAATTTTTTTCCTCGATGGTTTTCGTGCAAAGCGAATGCTTATTTCATGGAACGAAAACTTAGACATATGTGGTTTTTAAACAGTTTTTGCGGTCTACGTGAAAAAAAAACTTATAAATTCAGAAATCCAGTAAATGTCAAATGTTGATTCAGACAATTTTCGATATAGTCGTATGAAAAAGAATTGCGACTTAAGAAGTCCAATCTCCTTGCGATCTTAAAGCGTAAATCGTGATTTGACGAAATTCTTCCTCGGCAAAAAACTTATAAAAATTTAAGAATTTAATAAATGTCGAATATTCGCTCGGTCAATTTCTAAACCGTACAAATTGCAATTTAACAAGACTTAATCTTCACGCGATTCTAAAGAGTGAATTGTCGACTGACATCTGCATAATTTTCAACGGAGTTCATACATCTACTTTATATGCAGTTAAATCGTCAACGTAAGGAATACGAGAAAATTTTCTTACGCCGCGCTGTTCAAACGTACAAATTGCATAATGCGCGGATACGACCATTTAATATGTCCTTCAAAACAATATCACGCCCACAAAAGTAATGCTATGCGTCATTAACGATACATATGATTTATGTCAAGCAGTGGAAGATTCTGTCAGGTTGTTCAATCAATGTTATTAAAAATCAAATATACAGATATGAAAGTATTCAATTCGCAAATACATGGTTACGAAAAATTTGCCGCTTTATGTCACATATGTTAACAATGCAACATTGTGTCTGATAATGTTTTCTTTTGCGATAGAATCTCTTTTTTTTTTCAATACTCACAAAACATATGATAGAACTAAAAAATCTCATACTTTTTTATTTATATTATGTTAAGTATAACATACATTCCCTTCATATATAGGTTCTATATTTAATATATAAGCAATATTTCCAAATTCGCATTTCCCCGTGATACAAAAAGCAGCATAATAACAGAATTATTGAAACTTTGATATAATTAACGCGCATAAAAAAATTAAAAAGAGTTAGTATCGTATCAATGATGTATTAATCACCGAAGAGAAAATGTGATTATCTTGTTAATGCGATATTTATGTTACCAATGACACTTCTGAGAAAAATATTAACTTTCTTGCACACAACCGCTGATATGTCGAAGTCCTCCTGTCATTGTTTCCTCATAAGAAACGTTAAACGTATCCTATATATAGATGCCAATTAATGGCGGCGATAAATTATTTGAACAAAATTACAGATATAATGATATAATGTATAACTCTTTTTTAATCGTTCTACGCCATTACCTCGCATTCCGTTCGCACGCTTGTTACGTTATGCTAGCTCGTTAGACGAATAAGCACGCGTTTCATGTTCGATTAATGGTCATGTTTAATAACGGATTATGTATTGTGTAAACATCAGTACGAAAATTGACGTAAGCCGTAAACATTGTTAAACAGGTAGATGGATGCTCCGCGTATATCTTCTACCTATTTTTCCGATGCGAAATGTAAATGTCTTTATCAACACTCGTTAGATCCACTTATTTGCAATACTATACGAGTATAAGACCTCGTATCTCTTGTATTATACTTGGAAATCTCTGATATAATTCCAATGACTCGCGTGTATTTGACGTTTATTTCTTACCGTCGGAGCATCCGGTGTTTATGATATCATTGGCAAATAACTCATCTATGTGATATCAAAACGAAATTCTTTTTAGCATTTCGATGATAATTCATCCCACATTATCGGACACGTACGATTATATCATTACGTTATTCTACTTAAAAGTTTATTTCTTCGAATATGAATAATTATTAGTAAATAATTACAAATTAACGCTTGAATTAATTTTAAGTAAGTTCCCTAATTACTTGGAAAGAAAAAGGGCACTAGGAGTTAAGCGTAAATAACTTCACGCAAACGCTAATATTTATCAAGCAAAACTTATTTATTACAAAAATTATTCTTACATGTTTCGGCTCATTTTTGAGCCTTCTTCAGAGATAATGAAAAATTGCATAAATAAAATATAATTTAAAATTGACAAAGGATTAACAGATGTTTAAACACCGCGAGCTCCCCCACAACCGAGAAATAAAATCAGATGACAATTTCATCTTAAAGAACACAATAATAAGAACAATAAAGGCAGAAAAGAAAAAATTAATAAATAGAATGCTGAAATTCAGGGAAATAATTTCCCAGAATTTCTTAGAAAACTAATAATTTCGAAATTGAATTTATCATAATTACGATTATTTTACCGGGAGTGGGGAGGCTCACCATGTTCACAACGATACTGTATCGCAAACACTCTCAAAACCGGTTTTCAGAAAAATTTTTATTAGGCCAGTCAGTTTCAGACACAGTGAGTCACAACAAATTGTTAGACGGTATTAAATTAAAATTATCAAAATGCAGATATCAAATACTAACACTCAACCACTGTGCACAAGCGAGAGACTAACTAGACAGACGTGACAGACAACAACGCTATTTATAAATAGCGTTGTTGTCTGTCACGTCTGTCTAGTCAGTGGTTGAGTGTTAGCATTTGATATCTGCATTTTGATAATTTTAATTTAATACCGTCTAATTTTAATTTAATACCGCGGTGTTTAAACATCTTTTAATCCTTTGTCAATTTTAAATTATATCTTATTTATGCAATTTTTCATTGTCTCTAAAGAAGGCTCAAAAATGAGCCGAAACATGTAAGAATAATTTTTATAATAAAGTTTTGCTTGATAAATATCAGTGTTTGCATGAAGTTATCTGCGCTTAACTCCTAGTGCCTTTTTTCTTTCCAAGTTGATTTTGAATTGTACGAGAGTTTTTGTTATCAAAGAATTATTATATAATTCCCTAATTATACTATAATTACTGTAACAAAATGGATGATTTGAGGCAAGCTTGTAAAATGCAGTTGAAAATTAACAAATTATTTTTTGCAATGCTATTATTATGTCATTTTACATTTTATGTAACATATTATGTTACTGTTTTACAGTAACAGTAACAAAGCTTTCCATCGTTAGTTTAATGTTTTATTATTATCTTTATATCTATTCAGTAGTTTGCATTATTTTTAATTAGCTAGAAATGTTTTATTTATATTTTACATAAAAATTTAAATATTAAAATTGTACTTTATATCTTAGGCTGCATTCCAATATACATATATACGTATATTCACTGTCAATACTAAAAATCTGTAGTATATGTATACGAATACTATATATATATAAATTTTCAGTATTTTCAGTGAATAAACTGTTGGAATAAACTGTTAATAATTAATGTCTAAAAACAATGTCTAATAACAACTGTAACAATGTGTAATAAAATTTGCATTCATGAATTATAATTTAATTCCTACAGACATACGCATATATTTTATATACACGCATATACGTATAATATAATATAAAGAAAAGAATTATAGAAATCTTTTTTATGAGATATACTTAATATGAAAAAAGCGTTTGGCTAGAAACTAATTTAAAGTTTTAAGTTGTTTTAATTTGAAGTTTTAACTGATTGTTATAATTAATATTAGTTTTTATAAATAATATAATTTTTAAATCTGATATCTTGCTTCTCTCTTACATTACAAACATTAACGAATCGCTATACTTTTTAAGTAACGTATTATTTTTATGAAATAGCGTTCTCATGATAAAATGTTGTAAATGAATTTCTAATTAGGAGTAAAATTTATTTAAGTATCTAACAATGAAGCATACATAAAATTTCCAGTCTCTTGTATGTAGAGATTATATGTACATTATGCTTTTCTTTAAAAACATTCATACCAATATAATTTTAACAAAAACAACTAACACTGCGATGTATAGTGCGAATATTTAATGAATCATATACACAGAGATTTTATTAACTCTTACACATAATTTTATTAACTCTTTGCGTCGGCAATTATCAGTCCGATGCGATGCAGCAAGTTAATAATAATTGTTATAATGTAATTGTTAACTTCGACGTCCGGAAATAACTACGAGATGTTACCTGCCTATCGTGGAAAAAATACGATGACACTATTAAGTTCTCAAATCAAGTGAAAAGATTAGGCGTGGAAGAAAACCGGTGGAATATTATGGAGTTTGGAAAAATTCCATGATATTATGGCACGCTCTAATAGGCGTGTTAATTGTTCATACTATAGTAAAGTAAATTGTAAAAGGCCGAACAAAGTTACCTTTAGCACGGATAAAAAGGCCAGAGGTGCTAATAAAAAAAATTAGCCTTTTTTATTACATTATAAATAGTTATCTCAACTGTAATATCTTTAAACACACGTTCGTAAGCACTAAATAGTAATCAAACTTGATAAGTTTGCTGTTATATTCGACGAATCGAGTTCATAATTATGATAAAAAGTCGATAAACATAACGACGGCTGAAGAAAAGGCGATCAAAATGACATAAATATGACGTATTGTTGATTGATAATAATCGTTATTAATCAATGAGACTGATATTAAGTTCTGATATAATTAACAGATTATCGTGATAACGTGAAGTGCATTCAACAAATTCGTCTTCCGACATTTTTGTCCGTACTTTATTTACACTTTTATAGTATTTTATGTCAAATTTTAATGTTTAAAAATTGATATTACAATTTTTCTACATTTATCTAATTTGCAAATAAATTTTTTATGAGTTCTTTTAACTTTATTACACGTATAATACTCGAAATATACTTGAATTCTTAGTAATATAATTCTTCATAAATATACATATAAAACTTATATATAATAAATATAATAATATTTAATATATAATATAAATAAAATGTTGTACATATATATAATACATAAAATTAATAGTAATATATATATAGTATATCAAATTTAATAATGACATTTTTATCTAATGTAATATTATTTAATAAAATTCCTCTCTATACGTAGCAGTGTGTCTATTACACGAAAGGAAACATTTTATAAATTTGAGTGCTTTTAATCTTTTAATATCCATGAGTGAGTCAACATAAAGCTTGTTCTTATACTTATCAAAGTACTCTTGATATAATCTTAAATCATCGTACGCACGGAGGTACAAAGGTTTTAAGAAGATATATTTTCGTGTATATTATCTCAGTTCTCTCTTTCTCTTTCTCTTTATTACAGGATTTATATCAAATAGATCTGCATAATTTATCTTATTATTTCCGTTGTTCATTAAGTTTTCGAGATTTCTGTAAAAATCAGTTTTCTGTGTTTTATTACTCGGCAAAGCTTTAAATTACATTACAATTTTTATATAATAAAAATGAATTGTACTTTTTTTATTTTATCAAAGTTTCTAATAATTGCAGTTAGAAGTAAAAAATATCAATACAGAAATAAAAGATTGATAGAAACATTTAATAAGTAAATAACGAATTTTGATTTTCATTCTTCAGTATAATTCACAAAAAGCAATAGTTTTATATTTATAGTGTAAATAATATTAATTTTTCTAATAAAAAATATTTCACTATAAAATGCTGTTAAAGAGTTGTGTTGTTTTACGTAATGTTAAACTTCAACGTTTTTTCATCGAGTTTACATGTCTTCGGCCGAACGCGCATGAAAATTGCCTCGTTATCAAGACTATCGCATTTTCGACACTTAAAACGACGCAACTACGTTTAATAAAATTGGCCCAATCTTCGTCAATGTCTTTACGTAAGTCTGAATTCTGGCGTGGGTATTGGCTATACACGACTTTAGTCGATTCCGCTTCGAAAATACACCGTTTTCTCAAAATGATCGCAATTACGAGATATTGCTTCTCGGAATGTTAAGGTCATTCCTATATCATTTTGCGATTGCAATTGCGAGAGCAATTATATGATCGAAGGCCTCCAAGAATTTGCAATTCAAAATACATTTTCCGCATGGCAGCGGAAAAGACAATAAGAAAACTGAAGCAAGTAGGAAACTATGGCAGACGTTCGCAATAATTATACAATCGTTTTACAGGAACGGAATTAAAAGACCGGCGTTAAAAGGCAAAAGAAAGGAACAGAAAGAATAAATATATCAAAGAGCGCACCGCTTCAGGAAATTCTATGGCAAAAAAAATACGTTTTGACCGCCGCGCCGGTGACTTCTGCGATTTTTCACGTTTCATGGCGCAACACGATTTCGCTCTTGACGTTATACGTTCAGTTACGGCATGCATTTCCGCCGGAAGGCAGAGGAGTCAAAGCCGCGTGCTGATCCGGCGGCGTGCGGCCGATCAGTACGCGGCTCTAGACGTCCGCAATGCGCATAGTAATCGCATAGAGAGAGGCTCTCGTCACGCGCGTTGATCGCCCGCGTACCTATACCTATCCATTACACAAGTCGCATACACCGATCAAGATTAAAAACCAGTATTCCAGACTGAATTTCAAGTTATCTTGGAGACTATTCAATCGGCCGCGGCCACGTGTGGATCCTCTTATGTCTTCGGCATTACGTATCTGGCGCGACGCTTTTATGAACTTCTCTTTCTTTGGCCATGTTCCAATATACACTCTGCCAATACTAAAAATCTAATACATGCCCTGGTGGTCGAGTGGTGAGGATGTTTGCACGAAATACGGGTTTGAATTTTGGCTAAAGCGATACTTTTCGCAATGAAAATTATTCGCAGATTTAAGATTCTTATTAATATGAGATTATAATATTCTTATAATAAAAAATATATATTAGCATCAAAAATTGTTAAATTGCTTGATAATTTGATAAGTGATTCCAAGATCAAAAAAAATTTCGGTACGAGGTTTGATTCTATCAGAGATGTATATAAATTCGCACAGAACTATGATTCATTTTGATCGAATATAGGATTTCTCTTATTTATTATATGATAATTAGATCTATAATTCATGTTACGTATATACCATAGATTTTCAATAGACAGTGTATATCCACTTTTTTTTTGATAGATTGCTAATTCTTGAGATCGCGGTACCACGCTTGTTTGAGATACATAATTATCCAAACAAAATATAATAGTTCGTGAGTCCTATTGACGAACAGTTTACAAACTGAAACGAGGTGAAAATGACAAATGTGAACAAACTTATTAAGTATTGACCAATGAAATTATAAATATTCTAGTAAAAAAAAAAAAAAAATTCATTCACTCTTGATTTCCATTTCGTTTCAAGATACATAAACGACCCTTAAATCGAATAATGGCTGTGTTCATTAGAAAAAGCAGCTTTACAATTACTGTATAAAATTACTGTTATAAAATTTTTCAATATGATAGGATATTCTTTGATATGATTATATACATTTAGATATAAACAAAAACTATTTAAAGAATCTTATAACAATTGCAAAGCTACTTTTTCTGCTGAATGTAGCTATTTCTCGATCCGAGAGTCGATTAAATATATATCTTGAAACAAGATAAAAATAAGTGAATTTATATATATAAAGTAGAATATTTATAATTTCATTGATCAATAGCTAGTAAATTTATTCACTTTTGTAATTTTCACCTCGTTTTGAGATACATCAACTTCCTGTTTGTAAGCACTTTCGATTTGTTCGCAAACAGTTCTTGAACTTATAGAAAAACTGAACTGCACATGTCGTCTACACTCAGTGTTCACTTTGGATTCATTACTTTCCTCTTGATCTCTATCGCCTTTTAATTTATTTTCTACTCTCTAAAATCTTTGGAGTCGAATCTAATTCTAAAGAGTGAAATCTCACTCTTAAAAATTAACAATTAAACCACTCTTCTTCAATACTGGTTCAATTGCCATTTTTTGTCACTCAATTTGATTTCACACACTTCGAAGGTTTTAGAATGTAGAACACACACAAATTTCAAATAAACTAATTATTTGCAAATAGCAAGCGAGCAAATTAAAAAATAATAACTGGCGAACTATTTATTAATAGTTTACCAATTATTCATGAACTATTCATTAACTTCGGTAAAGATACACCTTTACACGATACAGCTTGAGAGAATGCGACTCGCGCGAAAGCGTTTCAAAGAGAGAGAGATTCCCCCTCGTATAATGTTCACGCTTGTTTGCGACAAACACGCGCGAGCGATTCTTATCAGTGCAGGGGACAAAGTAATTCGTGATTGTTATCGGGGAGATGCAACTTCCAAAAGCCGATGCGCTAATATGATATGGATGGATGATGACATACAGGCTCAGTAATCATTAATGCTAAATAATATTATTATTGGGAAAAATGCTTATTAATTCGCGGTACACACACATTGTCGCGAAGGTAAACAATTAAAATATATAGGCAAAATAGAGAAATATCAAGAGAAGGGCGGAAATCGCAGACATCGCTCAAGTTTCCCAGATGTCTTAAGCTAGTACTGAAAGACGTCACGAACCAATTAGAAAGCCGTATTAGTATCTTAAGACATTACTTGAAACTGAGATCTTGAAATAGAACGGACTATGAATACCGACCTAAGTTCAAATCCCAGAAGTGCCAAAAGTGCCTTGATGTTATATATGTCACAATCAAAGCGTGAATTCAGTAAAGCCCGATCTACATAAGAAAATGCGGGTCGCAGGTCACAAGACTAGAAACTGTTCTAATGTATTTTAATTATAATAGCTTTCGGGACGCAGAACGTCGGAAGTTGCAAGAACTTCAACTTTAGCGTCCTGACGTATTGCGGCCTGCGACTTGCGTTCTGCCTGCTATACATAAATGTATATACTTACTGTAATCTAACTGTAGTCAATATATTTATTTATAATATTATATATAAATTTATACATTGACTAGTAAGTATATACATTTACTAAAATTAACACTAACAATACAGATATTTCGTCTTTATCCGGATAGACAAGCGATTGAAAGGAAGCAGTAAGGGAAATTATTTCATTCGATAATCGATGAGGAAGATAATCGATGGGCGCAGCGTTTCCTGCTCGGATCGATAAAAAGTTATGACATAATGCTATTGTAGATACGATTTAAATGTGTAACATTAAATGTTATATTGTTACATTCATAGTTTTCTTATTTCAACACATATTTATTTAGATATTACTTTAGACGATATTGCTATTATTGCTACTTTAATATGTAGCTACAAATATTATCCTAATTTCCAACATATGCAATAATAATCTTTTTTTATACAAAGATAAAATTTATTATTTTATTCTTTGTGCCAAAACTGCCAACTAAATTTCTAAAGCAAATCCTTTTCGAAGTTAATTTAATTTAGTCCAATATTAAGCCTTCCCCAAAATAAGCACCAAGAAGAAATCAACTTCACAAGGTCGTTGAAAAATTCACGCAAGCCGACGACGTTACGAGGGAAAGGCGCAAAACCTTTAGAACATTTGGTGCAACAATTCGGACACTTTCGAATAATCGTACGCGCTTGATCGAACAGGTATTGTACCCGGTCGCCTTCGACAGCGCGAGGAGAAAAAGCGAGGGAGAAAAAAAGGCCTGGAAAGAGCTGGAACAGGAGAAGGACACCTCGCGAAAGCGAGATATCACATCAGTGAAGTCGGCACGGTTTGTTTATTTATTCGATATTTCCTCGTTGTGCAACAATTATAATCGCTAATTATTGTCGACGATAATTATCGCGAACGAGCGGGAAAAAAACAGCAGTAACGACATCGACGTCATCGTTTCACACGTCAACGTGATGAACGAACGATCGTCCTTCGTCGTGCGAAAGTTTCGTTCGTGCAATATGAATAGAAACTTTCCACTCTCGTGATCGGCTCATGATCGAATTGTCGCGCAATCGCGAAATCGTCAAAAATATATCGAGTGTGCAACAGTTGAAAGTTTATTATTATCCTGCCCTGTAATCGTTGCTATAAGAAGAAATACCACACGAAGTATGCTCTGCAATGAGAGATATTAGTTCTGTTCGCATTGCTTTGTACTTTTTGCACTCATCTTCGCTTTCTCTCTCTTCAAAACGTCAGAATATACATTATACATATTTATCTCAATTTTTTTAAGTGCAAACATTTTCAGAGATTTCGAGCGATCTTGTAAAATAATAATTGTCTTTTTTTTTTTTTTATATAGAGATCAAATTTATTTTTTGTGCTTTAATGTACAAAACTGATAACTAAATTTTTGAAGTAAGTTTTTTTCTAAGTTAATTTAATTCGGTCCTATATCAAGCGTATCAATATTCCGTAATCAATCTCCCTTAAAATATACACCAAAAAGGAACCAACTTCGTGAGTACTGCTTTAGCCGTTGAATTTGTGTTTAAACTCTCGCGCGTTGTTTCTAAATGTACTTCGTAAAAATCGTTCCATTTAAAATAACTCATTTTCAACTTTATTTAGCGTTATTAGCATTAACACCTTTTGTATTATGCATGCCTACAGATAAACCTACACGCAGTAGAATGTACATGCACTGTCAAAATCACAAAAAAAACAATACTACAAAATGACGGAAACCATGAATTTTTTTTACAAAAAGAAAGACAAATTACAAGAAACTTGATTTGTTTTGTACACAAATTTATCCTTTTCCATGTAAATTTAATGTCACACAAACGTGTAGAATTTTAAGTTGTTTCTTTATATACAAATGTAAACGTTGTTCTTATGTAAAAATGCATTAAAATTATCTTAAAAGAAGCATCACTCGAACTATTACATAATTTTGTATACGATTATTTTTACGACAAAAACGCTAAAAAAAATTTGCGTAATCGTTAAAGACAAATAGAGCAGCAATAGGATCTTATTTTGGAAAACTTGCACTTTTTATCGGAAGTCTTTCCGAATATTTTTCTAACGTAAATTGTTTCTTTTGGGGGGAAAATAACTATTGCTTAAAATTAAAATTTCTAGCGTTACTTCGTTTATGTCACGGCTTCATTCTACTGCTTTTATTATTAAGAAAACAGAGAAAAACTTGTTTATTATTTTCGAATGATACTTTTCTAAAATAAATCATACTTTCACGGAGGAAAATTAGTTATTGTTTAAAATTTAGATTTCGAGTTTCGTTTATGTCGGGGGCTTCACTCCGCTGCTTTTACCACCGAGAGAGAAACGTGTTTAATATTAAGATGTTCTATTTGTACAGAGTGATTTCGAAGATAACGATTAACGTGACAACTTATATACAAAAAGCCGGTGAAGAAATAGAATAAGAATCTATCGCGAATCGTTGAGGGAATGCCCTCTTCCTTACACAATTCTTTCCCTCTCTCGCGAAATCGAAGATAATATATTCTGTCCTGAATTGATAAGTTATAGATATGTGTCAAAAATCGTTACAGAAATATCAACAGATGACAGTTTGAATTTTTTTTTTTTTGATCCACGTAAACACAAACACACGCGTGGACATCTCTGTCTGCGTGTTTATAAAATCCATTCCTAATGCATTCCAACGTTCACATTCATGCCATCCACTCACCGAGCTCGATGTAAATCCCAAATTGTCGTGCGACATCCTGAGGGATGTATTGCTTATAGTCGTCGAATGTTAAATCACCGATAGGTCCTTGCATGCGATAAGCGCGCAACGGCCAAGAGTAACAAGTACCGAGAGGTGAGGAGCGAAAGCGAGGGGTTGATCGGACAGGTGGTGCAGACGAGGCAGACAGAAGTTAAGGCAGGAGGCGCGAGACAGGGTTCGAGACAATTTAATCTCTGAAGGTCCGTTGCATTGTGCGTCGCGACAGGTACGGCCGCTGCAAGTCGACTGGTTTGACTTAGCGCGAAGTATTATTTATATAGCGTCGCTCGTGCGGCGTGTGTGCGACTCGGGCTCGCGGTACCGTTTCGTATCCGTATCATTTCGGAGTACCGATCGTGTTGAGGGGCGAGGGAAATTCCCGGCGCGTGGTGCGTTCCGTCGCTCATTCAACCGGTCCGATTGACGGCGGCTCGTGCGAGCACGTGGTCGCACCTTGAAGTAGTGTGGCCCACGTGTCGCTCGTCGATCAACATCGGAGGATTTTGTAGCGCGGCGCCGTCGCGTGTTGTACATTCGAAGGCGAGCGTTCAAGTCACCGAGTCGAGCGGCAGGCCGGCGCCGGCGGTGGTGCTACCGAATGGCGCGCTACCGAATACTCGCTTGCGTTCCTCGCGTTTCTGTGTGCGTGAGAGGGTAAATACTTATACTTATTTGTACCGAGCAAGTGCGGTTTTTTTTCAATGCACGCACAAGTAGGATAAGGACGAGTACGCGCGATACTTTCGCGCACTTGTTTAATAAATCTGATTAATGGGGCATTAATGCTTCCGTGTTTTTTTTTTAATCCTCCACTTTAAAAAAGCAGAGAGAAAAAATTAAATAATTTTAACCAGATTAGGATCAAGCTATCAAGTTATTACAAGGACAATAAATGCGCACTTAACCTGCATTAGTCGCTTGTTTTATATAAAAAACAATTTTGAAGGATTTCCTTGAAGCAGTTTTTAGTGTAAAAATGCAAAAATAGTTTAATGGTAAAATGTAAAATATAATATTTAAATCTAGATTAAAAATTAATTATTTTGCGATTATTGATTAGCGATTATATATTTTTTTGGCTTACTTTATTATCAATGAATAATATTTTGAATTCTTTTTTTTTTAAGACTTAATAAATATTTTCATCGCAATATTAAAAATTTATTTATATTATTTCAAGATATTGATAATTTCTTTGTTAGATTAAAAATCATATCTGGATTTTTATCGAAGTATTTGATAAACATCGAGCATGCGATGGTTAATCTTCATTTTGTCGGAAGATTATATAAGGTCTGTATTCAGCCTTTATTTTATCAATAAAAATGTGTATTTATTTCTGAGAATATGTATATGTTAAATTATTTGCTAAATACGTGCATTTGTCGATAAAAATAAGGGTGAACACGAACATCAAGGCTTGTTTGTCAAAATAAATTACATTTTGCTTTACTAAACAACTTATTTTACAGCATATATTCTATTCTGTGACTAAATAAATAATCGGTTTAATGTTTCCTCTGTTTCACGTCTGGTACATATTTAAATATTATCCGAGTTAGGTAACAATCATCAATCTGCTCGTTGACGTAACTTCACTTTTATGACAGAAGATGAATATCTGCATTCATCTACGTACTTTGAATTCTTCAGAAAGATACACTCTCCCATTATACATTTTCAATTTAAAAGGAAAATGGAAATAGGATGTAAAATATATATTGTATCAAAAAACAAAAGAGAATTAAATACAAAATTTGCATGCATAAATTGCGCGTGTATGTCAATTTAAACTTATTGTTAGTGTTGTATAATCTCAAGATGAAGATATTTTACCACGATTACTTGTTCGCAAAGAGTATATTTCGACAATGACAATAAATTACAGAATGACATGACAGAATTAATGGTTTTAAGAATCGATATAATCTAATTTTTATCTAAACTGACATCATTTAACGATGAAATATATATATTGACTAAAATTTTCTCTTACATGCTTCACATGCAATAATTACGAGATGTGTCGTTCTTGAAACACAGTTCTCTCTTTCTTTTATTTTTGTTTTTAAATGAAAGAAAAATTGTAGAAACCTAGAAACGATAAAGGATTTTAAATTGAATCACCGATAAATCATAATGTGTCATTCTGACAGCTTAGCATTTCCGCGCGCGCGAATTAAGATATCAAATCTTAAAAAACATGCATGCATCGTTTGACTAAAACGTGACTGGAATGGAATAATAATCATTCAACTTTTTTTTTCTCTGTGATTTTTTTGCTCACGCAAGCATACTTGAAAAAAGAGAACGAGAACGATGTTCTTTCTACAAATATTTGTACATATTTTATTCGATAAGGCAGGGAGAAGAATTTCTTTGTTGAAATGATAATCTTTAGTGAGAAAGCCGATATTTCAATATCTGGACGTTTTTATTTCGCGTTGCACCACACAGTGACAGAAAAAAATGATGAATGATTCATAGTATCGAGCAGATAAAAATAAAAAATAAAACGTGCGGAAAAGTACAATGGAAGCTACAGTCTTTCCGTGTCTTTCCTGGAGCGTGAATACATCGTGCATATAAATTATGCGTTATATTGAACACTTCCTTCGCTTCTGGAATGAGCGGATGAATCAATTAACGTTACAGTGTTTTGAGAAATGTTTGTGCAGACACTGAAATCAAATGATTTACATTTTTCGATTTAAATTAAGCGGCGGCGAGAAACAATTAACACTTTCGGTATCGAGTGTTAACACGGCTGCATCTGGAAACAACTACTCCGTTTGGAGAGCATGACGATGCGCGACCATGAATCTTGCGTGGGAGTAGCCTGAGGTCAATGAATTTGATTGAATCACGGCCGTCTTTAGTCCTCGCGGCTCACCTTCCAGATCGGGCATTATCCAAAGGTGCGGATAATCGTCGCGTAAATCGAGAATCGCGTGTCACTCACCGGAACGCGGTGCATTGCGAAACGCGTTTATCTTCACTCGACCTGGATACATCGCGGAATAAATACGATAATTCGCGGCGTATGCTGTTGAAAGAATGTATATTGAAATGTTTTGTAATCGTGATACAGAAATCTCCTAACTCAGTTTGTTACGCGAGCACGTAAGTTATCTTCGGAAGGGGATACGAGGTTTGTGTGGTCAATTAAATTCGTTTGCGAATTTATTTTAGGGAAAAGAATAAAGGTATTATTTACTACCTGTTATATTTGAGACATAGAAAATTAATTTGTAATCCGAAATTTATTAAAAATATAGTTCTTTGTATATGTATATTATTACAGATCGAAAAATTTTAAGCTTTACCATAATTTCATGATTTGTAATGAAGCAATCTGCTAGTTTTTCTCAGAATATTCTACAGATTAAACCTAAAATACACATAGAAAAATTATTACAAAATGATTCTATTTAAACGTAGAACTCTAATTTTTGCAAAGAAATTGACGGTATTCGTGTTGCTACCAATTTGTAAAAGCATTTTTACAACAATCTATTTTAAATTCATTCTGTAGAGCAAAGAAAACTAGGAAATTGATTATTAGCAGATTACTTTCTTAGAATAACATTTTTCGCACGACAAAGCATTTCGAGCCTATTGATTGACTATAAGAAAGAGAAGTTGTCGGATCTCTCTATCCTCTATCCTATAGCTAATCAATGAATTTAAAATCTTTGCTGTACGATAAATGTAATACAAGTCTTAGAAGTCATAAAATGTCATGGCAAAACTTCAAATTTTCGGGCCTGCCTTTAATAATAAAAAACTTCTATATATTTTCGTATTACAAATTAATTTTCCACACTTAAAAACTACATACTCAAAACAATAATTAACACCTAAATGCAGAATTGTATTCATTTATTATTCCTTTCTCTTAAATAAATTTGCTAATTCTGCCTCCAATTTAACCGTGTAAACTCTTCTCTCCAGAGAATTCAATGTCTTTGTAAAATTTGATCGAATTCGGGCGAGCGGTATCTCTTTTGTATTAACATCTGAGTAATAAATTGTTGCAAACGAGATTTGCACAATCCAGTCATAATTTTATTATACAATCGTTCACACTTGCGAGCGCAAGAAGTAATTAAAGTTTAAAGAAGAAATACGTGGTTAATAAAATAATACCAGCATTAATCTCGCGGCGTGTAATTTATAATAGAATGTCATGATCAACATGCATGTATGTCTCTTATTACGTGAATGGTGTACTTAAAAAGATATCAGCTATTTTTCTGCAATGGCAATGTGTGTAAGATATAAAGTTAAAAATTAAGGATATTTATTTGTATCTATTATAAGGCATCGTACGCTACGTATTTATAAAAGGAAATTATTAACATACAATTAGCTCTGTGTGTGTGTGTGTGAGTGTGTGTGTGTGTGTAATCGGATATTCAAAGGTCAATATGCGACAAAAATCAATGTCGCTTTAGGAATAAAAGGATTGTTTAGTTATTGAAAGCTCCAACGATTTTTGGCACACGTTTAATAGCTTAGATGTTAGAGTGAATTAACATAAAAAATCTAGAATTTATGTTCATATATAAAAATCTTTATATATCTCAAAACAAGACAAAAGATATTAAAAGAAAGAAAAATGGATATAAAACTTGATGCAATCGAAATCCATTGCAAAATAACATAGGAGCATATTTTTTTTCGCGATATGCATACACTATGAATACATGGATCATGTGCCTGTATATATGTGTGTATATTGTATGTATATATGTATATATATATATATATATACACACATTCATACATACACATATATACATATATGTTATTTACAATTTTAAATTTACATAATCTCATGTTATAGAAGCGTCGCATATACATTACGCTTACCACTTATGCTCGTTAATCTACGTTTACAAAGATCGGACGCAATATCGCAATGAATATATTTTATATTATATATTATACAAAATAATAAAGATCTCAACAATATAGAGCGATGGAATATTAACATCTCAATTGGACGCAAAAATTGAAGGCATTGAATATGAAAGTAGGATCAATCGTTTCTATTGTAACATTTATTTCCATACTGTACAAAGAACTACTCCTTAACAATTAGTCTTTATTCATAAGCTATTTCAATTATTACATGTCGTGTAAATGCAACATTGTAAAGATAAGAAAATTTAATAATTTACAGATGTTTCTTTTTGGAAGATGTCGATGTAATTCAATAAGGTAGCTAAAAGTTGTAAGTAAATTATCTTACAAAATAACTAAATATTCATATAATTCCTGTATTTTTTATTGCACATCAGTACCATACCAGACTTAATTATTATAAATCCTATATAGAAACATCAATCTACTTTTATTCCAGTGTCTTCAATTCTTGGTAATAATTTCCCTCCCTTTCCCTTTTCTCACAGTTTCTTTACGAAACTTCGTTTCACATATATAGAAATGTACATGTGTGTTTATATGTTGTATGTTATGCATGTGTGTATGTTTATACATGTATATAATGTGTGTGTATATATGTATATTTCTTAAGTATTTAACAAATTTATGATCTAGATTACACGTGTAGTTTAGGTAAGATCTTTTCCGAAAATATTTAATCGGTTTGCAGATACGCTATAGTTGCTACATATCTGTATTTTATGTATAGTAGACACAATCAAAGTGTTTCTCTGCCCAGTGTACGTCAACATAACTGCGATATATGATAGGAATCAATAATTGCAAAACATAGACACTTGATCAGTATTATGTCAAGATTCTGAAGATCTCCTCTCCAATTCCCGACAGTAATGAGTTATTGTCACCTTTACCTTCAATTATTAGATTTTCCGTCGCTCTCTGTAACAAAAAGCCATGAAAGTCTAATATATATTGCTAAACTTAGAAATTTCAACTAAATCAATACAAACGTAATACTTATATGAGATATTGAAGTATATATTTTTGCTTTATATTATGTTAATTAATATTCTAACTTTAGCCATTAAAAAATTATTTAATGTAGAGCAGAGCGATAATTTAACTTACATTATATTTTAACAAAAGGCACACATGATGTCCCTTCAGAGAATGACCGTATAAAGATGCAGTATCGTCAATTTGCTCCACGAGTGTGAGATTGCATTTGCGGCAAATAATATTCAGAATCGTGTTAAAGTCCTGAGAAGGCATTACTTCTCTTCTAATCTTAGATATTAATTGACCACTTTTGAGAAGTTCCGTAAGTATGTCCTTGTGAGAGAGATGCCCGACCATGAACTTGCTACATGATAAGGGCACAGTGAAATCGAGCTTTTCTTGTTGCGTTCCTTCTTTACTTTCAAACATGTATGTCAGTGTACCCCTAAGTCTCTGAGCAAATGTCACGTCTGAGACTAGAACGGTGAACTCAGTTTCTTTACTAGATTGCAGAGGCAGTTGGAACGGCAGTTTTATTCCAAATTCATCTCCAGACTAAAAGAACACGAAATGACACATTACAAAATTATTTTTGTGAATTAAAGCGTAACTTCTAAATATTAAAATGTACATTAACTTACATTCCTAACTAATTTGAGTGACGATGTATCTGGAATATCGAAGACTAATTCTTTTACAAGAGGTTGACCTATATTTGTAATGCAAATTGATACGATAATTTTACTTGAGTCGTTAGGGATCTGTCTCAGCTCATACCTCATGGAAAGGACCTTATTTTGGGTTAATTCTTCGTAGGAGATATCTTGCTGTATTTTTTCAGTAATTGTATTATATTCGATATTCATAATATCATCCTTTATGTCTGGTAATATTTCTTTTGACGGAGTAGATATTCCAGCGGTTTCTTCATAATCCAATGACTTATTCTCCTTCTTATTTTTTGACTTCTTCAATTTTTTATGCTTTGTATCTTCGTCATTGGATTTTTTGTGTTTGTTTTGACTCTTTGACTTCTTGCGTTTGCTATCTTTTTGTGATTCATTGAATACCTCTATGTACTCTCCTACAGCAGAAGATTGCACTTTCTCCGGAGACGAATTAGTTTCTAACCATAAATTAGACTCCCTTTCGTTCATCATTTTGTTTTCCATAACATTCTTCACTTTTTTTTTAGATTTTCTATGTCCCTATCAATTTAGAATGCATAAAGTTGAAAAATGTTTTTAAAAATATATGAATAAATTGAATAAATTCAAATTATATATTATAATATTTATAGATAAAAAGAAATTTACCTTTTCTTTTTTATTTTCCTTTTCTTCAACTTTTTCCGTTATTTTATTTTCGGTAACTCTATGTTCCAAGACAGGCAATCGTTCATCTTCTCGCAAAGGCATATCCAAATCGATATTTAAAGCTCTATGTGGATCATTTGAATCTGCTAAATCGTAATCGTCACTATCACTTATTTCTGCACCCGGAGGTAGTTCTCCAATTCCAGTATTTACTACTTGTAGTGGTAAGCTATCATCCTTTCCATCTTCTTCATCCGAATCAGATTTTTTATCTGAAAACATTCAATGTTGAGAATTTCAAAGATTTAACAGTATAATTGATATATAATATACAATTTATATACATAATTACTTTTATTTTTCTTTGATTTCTTCTTCTTTTCATGCTTTTTATGTCTTTTGTGACTGCTATCTACATCGCGACATCTGTGCGAGTTAGAAATCTTTAAAGAGATTGGGATGTCTAATTCTGTGACAGGAATGTTTTCAAAGTCTTCATATACGTTCGATGAATTGTGATATGATGTAGGAGTCTTAAATGAGCCTTTTAGATAATGAGGATTATTTTCTTGTTCTAATTTTCTTGCTTCACGCCTCCTCTCGAGTTCTTCCAAGGATGGTTCACTCAAATCACGTTTAGAAAATGAATTATTCGATTTCTCTGTCTTAATAAAAATATCATTCATGTCTAAATCCTCTGAATCCGAGCTCTCCGAAGGTGGATCATTTATCCAGGAATCCAAATCTAAATTTTCAGGTATTGGAACCTGGAAGATATCATGAAATTTTTATGATAGAATTTGTAAATAATCTGCACATATACATATCAATTAATAGAAATTTTATTTTTTTTACAATTTATATCAAAATAAACAAATATGCATACAA
This sequence comes from Cyphomyrmex costatus, assembly GCF_001594065.2. Lineage (NCBI taxonomy): Eukaryota > Metazoa > Arthropoda > Insecta > Hymenoptera > Formicidae > Cyphomyrmex > Cyphomyrmex costatus. Next base: position 6,168,131 of record NW_017275207.1, read on the forward strand.
TATTACTAATGAATACTTACTTTTCTTTGAGCCTTTGGTGCAACTGGATTAAGTTCACCTTCAAATGTCTTGATTAATTCTTGGGCAAGACCAGGATTTTCTTTTAAACACTCCAATAGTACTAATGCAGAACTTGATCTTTCCTGAACTTCCAAGTCGCCACTACAAACAAAAGCTGCTATTTTGTCTTTTAATCCGTAAATCTGTAAAATAATATTAGAATTTTTTTTAAAGATTTTACTTTAAAATTTCTAATAAATACTAATTGCATAGTGCATGCTTTGTTTCACGATAAAAATAATATAAGAGTTTTATTATTATTACATAAATTATATATTTTATACTTTTTCCATAGTCTCAGTATCTTCCTCCTTTTCTGCTTTGGCAAATGTCGTTGCAGCTAGTTTTAATATATTATGAACGTAAACAGCCTGTATATGTCCTGGCAAACTAGAAGCTTGCGATCGCAACATAGACTGCAATGTTGCTAAAGGATCTTCCAATTCACTAGTGATTTAACAGATCATTAAATGTTATTATATATTAATTAGATTAATACTTAGTGTATATAATTCTTAATACCTAGAGAATTCTCCACAAATCCATGCTGCTGCATATAAAACCTCGGACATTGTTGCCCTTGGCTGGCCGGTTAAAAGATATGAATTTTCAAGCAATAAGGCACATTGTTGAACCGCATCATTTCGAATAGCTTGTACACGAATTGCTACATCGAGTAATTGAGTTGCTACTAATGGTCCATGCTTGGTGCCTTCCATTCGCGTAAGATCCACTAATACAGATATGTACCTGTGAGCATATGTTAAGTTTTATATAATTTGTCTTAGATAATAAGATTTGTGTATGGAAATATTTTATATTTACCACTTAAAGTTGGTAATGAATTGATAGTTATTTTGTGAGCAAATTTGAATGATCTTTGAGAGTAGTTCATCGCGATACATAGTGCCTTCGGCTTTATCCATATGTACCATTAATTTCTTAACTATTTCTATTAGGTTCTTCCTGGAAACCATTCCATACAACAAATCCAAGGCACGCAGTCTTATAGTTTCATCTTTGTCATCAAGACATTGCATAATTAGATCTTTATGAGATTGCACGCTCTTCGGATGATTTCTTAATATTTTCGACATCGCCAACAACCCCAAATATTTCAAGTTTTGATCAGAGTCTTCTATCAGTATTCTCAATTTTTGAACACACAACTGTATCGAATCAGAATGACTCGGCATACCAGACGAGATAGAAATTAACACAGCAATTACCGTATTGATACATTCGTACAATAAGGACATTGCAGATGTACTGAAAACAATCAGTTATTGTGTCATAAATTATATCGAAAAATAATTTATTCATAATAGAAAAAAATAATAAAGTATTATACACTATAAAATATTATATACGTTACAAGACATAAATAAAAAATAAAGTAAACGTTAGCTAAACAATATAAAACTAAATAAGCAATAATAACATTACAAACGCGATAATTAACAGATACTTTCAAAAAACGTTATAATACCTGTGTATCAAGTTCAATCAGTTATTGTGTTATAAATTATACCGAAAAATAATAAAGTATTATACACTAAAATATTATATATGTTACAAGACATAAGTAAAAAATAAAGTAAACGTTAGCTAAACAATATAAAACTAAATAAGCAATAATAACATTACAAACGCGATAATTAACAGATACTTTCAAAATACATTACAATACCTGTGTATCAAGTTGGTAAGAGGCTCTATTAATTTTCTGCCAAGCCTAGGTTCTAGAGGTGTCAATGCTCCAAACTGAAAATACAATGTCATATTGCCTTCTAAGATGTACTTGGATTTTTTTTTGTGTACAGAGGAATAGCTTAATTCTTATTTCATGAAGATGAAATACATATAATCAAAATATATGAAAAACATAATATAAAAGTGATTCTACAAAATACATTCTGAGATACTGTTGCATACAATAATATCATTGTAAAAAATTTGTATCTACAATTGTTTAAAAAAACGAGTAATGTATAAAACCTTGAAATTAGATCAATTAATGGTTGAGTAAGTTGTCGACCCAGCTTTGGTTCGATCAGGGTTATAGTTGAGAACTGAGCGTGAGAAATAAAATTAACATAGCTTACAATAAAAAAATATATATACATGTAAAATTTATAATTAATATCATTAAAAGATAATTATGGATATAAAGTTTTTTTTACGTAAAAGATATATATAAAAAAGACTATTTATCTCTTCTCTCTCTCTCTCTCTCTCTCTCTCTCTCTCTCTACAAATATTTCAAGTTTTGATCAGAGTCTTCTATCAGTATTCTCAATTTTTGAACACACAACTGTATCGAATCAGAATGACTCGGCATACCAGACGAGATAGAAATTAACACAGCAATTACCGTATTGATACATTCGTACAATAAGGACATTGCAGATGTACTGAAAACAATCAGTTATTGTGTCATAAATTATATCGAAAAATAATTTATTCATAATAGAAAAAAATAATAAAGTATTATACACTATAAAATATTATATACGTTACAAGACATAAATAAAAAATAAAGTAAACGTTAGCTAAACAATATAAAACTAAATAAGCAATAATAACATTACAAACGCGATAATTAACAGATACTTTCAAAAAACGTTATAATACCTGTGTATCAAGTTCAATCAGTTATTGTGTTATAAATTATACCGAAAAATAATAAAGTATTATACACTAAAATATTATATATGTTACAAGACATAAGTAAAAAATAAAGTAAACGTTAGCTAAACAATATAAAACTAAATAAGCAATAATAACATTACAAACGCGATAATTAACAGATACTTTCAAAATACATTACAATACCTGTGTATCAAGTTGGTAAGAGGCTCTATTAATTTTCTGCCAAGCCTAGGTTCTAGAGGTGTCAATGCTCCAAACTGAAAATACAATGTCATATTGCCTTCTAAGATGTACTTGGATTTTTTTTTGTGTACAGAGGAATAGCTTAATTCTTATTTCATGAAGATGAAATACATATAATCAAAATATATGAAAAACATAATATAAAAGTGATTCTACAAAATACATTCTGAGATACTGTTGCATACAATAATATCATTGTAAAAAATTTGTATCTACAATTGTTTAAAAAAACGAGTAATGTATAAAACCTTGAAATTAGATCAATTAATGGTTGAGTAAGTTGTCGACCCAGCTTTGGTTCGATCAGGGTTATAGTTGAGAACTGAGCGTGAGAAATAAAATTAACATAGCTTACAATAAAAAAATATATATACATGTAAAATTTATAATTAATATCATTAAAAGATAATTATGGATATAAAGTTTTTTTTACGTAAAAGATATATATAAAAAAGACTATTTATCTCTTCTCTCTCTCTCTCTCTCTCTCTCTCTCTCTCTCTCTCTCTCTCTCTCTCTCTTCACTCTGTC